>NC_084737.1:2492518-2671833 GCF_033978785.1 Entelurus aequoreus
TAAAAGTGCAATTTCCTTGTTGAAAATGTGCATTTATTAAAAAAAAAAGAACGACAGTTATGGCAAGCAGAAAAATATTTCCCTAAATTAAATATAAAGTGTGTTTTATCCGATTTCCTGTTTAATTAAACAAATTAATCTATAGATTACTTGATTACTAAAATAATTTGATAACTGCAACCCTAAACATGATATATCCTACCCATTTGTGGAGAAAAAACCGCTTATCAGAAATCAAAGCATGAACAGCCGTTTGGTTGCAGAAGGAAAGGGGGAACATTGGGGGAACAGTGCCATCAAGTGGCCAACTGACACAAACGCACACAATATGGCTTTGAAAGGCAACCAGAGCCATGGCTTTTCTTGAGCTTATGAATACAGTATTGTACATAAGTACACACTTTATAGCTAGGTTACAATCACGTGACCTAGAGCAGTGTTTTTCAACCACTGTGCCGCGGCACACTAGTGTGATGACTGAAGTGTTCATACCAACCAAACCCCAACCCCCCCTCCCTCTCCATACCCCAAATAATGTAAATAATTCAATGTATATACTCTGATGATTATCTTGTGTGATGACTGTATTATGATGTTAGTATTTATCTGTATCTTAACAAGTTGAAAAACTTAGTCGGGTGTTACCATTTAGTGGTCAATCAAGATACAGTCTGGTGTGCCGTGGGAGATGATCTAATTTCACCTATTTGGGTTGAAAATATTTTGTGCAAAGCAGTAATTATAGTCTGCAAATGATGTGTTGTTGTTGAGTGTCGGTGCTGTCTAGAGCTGGGCAGAGTGACCGTGTAATACTTTTCCATATCAGTAGGTGGCAGCAGGTAGCTAATTGCTTTGTAGATGTGGGAAACAGCGGGAGGCAGTGTGCAGGTAAAAAGGTGTCTAATGCTTAAATCAAAAATAAACAAAAGGTGAGTGCCGCTAAGAAAAGGCATTGCACAACAACATAAGCTTTTAGTTTCTGTTATGAAAATCGAGAAAGAAAATATGGTGTATTGGACCAACAATCACAATATTTACTACTAGGACTTAACATGACGTTAGTTTATTTGCACTTCGTAGTCATATTCAGGCATAGCAACCACAAAAGAACACTAACTAATGTGCTCAGTTGTGCCTTCTTTGCGTTTAGTTCTGCTCTCAAACACTACAAATATAGTGGAGAATAAACTTGATTGGATCACAGAACGTTTCTCAAGCAAATCAAATGTTTATACAAACATTTTACAAAGTGATCACTGCAGACACAAGCACACCTGCCAACCTTGAGACCTCCGAATTCGGGAGATTGGGGGGTTTGGTTGAGGTGGGCGGGGTGGGTCCGGGGGGCGGGACAAGTATATTTATAGCTAGAATTCACTGAAATCCAAGTATTTCTTATATACAGTGTATATAAATAAAAGAAATACTTGAATTTCAGTGTTCATTTATTTACACACATACACACACATAACACTCCTCTATTGTGCAATGCTTTGCAGCCAGTAGCACAGCCTTTGAAGGAGCATAGGTATGGGCAGCATCTGTGAAATTTGCAGGAAAGGAGTGAGTTTAGGGTTGAATTGTCCTTCCTCGTTGTATTCTCTGTCACTATCTTTCTAAGCATGCTGAACACCCTCTCTGGTGATGCATTGCTGTGTGGCATCATCAAATGCACCAGAGTCTGGAATCTTCCATCTCTCCCTAGCATAGCCCTCCCCCTTCGAGCTGGCCTGGATGAACTGAAATTATTGTTTCCAATCATTTTGGAACTTGCAAGCGTACTTCTTCTTCTTACTCGTCGTCGCCATGACTGTCTCTTCTTCATTCATCTGCTTCGTCTATGTTATGTTTTTTTTAACATTACTACTTGCCGTAGTTTTGAAGCAATGCATGATGGGAATCCGGATGTTGTGTGTCAGTGTATTAACGTGCCAGCTGGAATAAACGGCCTACTTTATGGGTTATAGATAAACCCAGGGGTCACCAACGCGGTGCCCGCGGTCACCAACGCCCGTAAGGACCAGATGAGTAGCCCGCTGGCCTGTTCTAAAAATAGCTCAAATAGCAGCACTTACCAGTGAGCTGCCTCTATTTTTTAAATTGTATTTATTTACTAGCAAGCTGGTCTCGTTTGCCCGACATTTTTAATTCTAAGAGAGACAAAACTCAAATAGAATTTGAAAATCCAAGAAAATATTTTAAAGACTTGGTCTTCACTTGTTTAAATAAATTCATTTATTTTTTTACTTTGCTTCTTATAACTTTCAGAAAGACAATTTTAGACAAAAAATACAACCTTAAAAATGATTTTAGGATTTTTAAACACATATACCTTTTTACCTTTTAAATTCTTTCCTCTTCTTTCCTGACAATTTAAATTAATGTTCAAGTAAATTTATTTTTTTTATTGTAAAGAATAATAAATACATTTTCATTTAATTCTTCATTTTAGCTTCCGTTTTTTTGACGAAGAATATTTGTGAAATATTTCTTCAAACTTATTATGATTAAAATTCAAAAAAAATATTCTGGCAAATCTAGAAAATCTGTAGAATCAAATTTAAATCTTATTTCAAAGTCTTTTGAATTTCTTTTAAAATTTTTGTTCTGGAAAATCTAGAAGAAATAATGATTTGTCTTTGTTAGAAATATAGCTTGGTCCAATTTGTTATATTTTCTAACAAAGTGTAGATTGGATTTTAACCTATTTAAAACATGTCATCAAAATTCTAAAATTAATTTTAATCAGGAAAAATTACTAACGATGTTCCATAAATTATTTTTTTAATTTTTTCAAAAAGATTCGAATTAGCTAGTTTTTCTCTTCTTATTTTCGGTTGAATTTTGAATTTTAAAGAGTCGAAATTGAAGATAAACTATGTTTCAAAATTTAATTGTCATTTTTTTCGTGTTTTCTCCTCTTTTAAACCGTTCAATTAAGTGTAAATATCATTAATTATTAATAATAACATAGAGTTAAAGGTAAATTGAGCAAATTGGCTATTTCTGGCAATTTATTGAAGTGTGTATCAAACTGGTAGCCCTTCGCATTAATCACTACCCAAGAAGTAGCTCTTGCTTTCAAAAAGGTTGGTGACCCCTGGATAAAGCTATGAATAACAGAGATATATATAATAGTCTCCTTCTTGTTGTGTGTGCAGTTGCGCACTGAGCTCCAAAAGCCGTAGATGTTATAACGTGACTGGGCCGGCACGCTGTTTGTATGGAGGAAAAGTGGACGTGACTCAGGTCCGGCTGGAAATGGGGAGAATGATTGTCCCGGGAGATTTTCGGGAGAGACACTGAAATTCGGGAGTCTCCCGGAAAATTCGGGATGGTTGGCAAGTATGGACACAAGTGGTCCAATTGCACTCCACAAGGTGATGAAAAGTGATATTTTTAAGAGCCATTTCCTTCTACACACTTTAGTTTTTCCCTGACTTTATAACCTTTATGAACCACTTCTTTCGGGACTCTATGCAATTATTTTGACTCGGGGTCCAAATTTAGAGAAAACAATGTGTCTGGGGGCCGGTATTATTTTTAGGAACACTAATACAAAACCTCACAATAATGTCTGATTGAAAGCTAAAAACGTTATGACAGACCGCCATAAAAACGGAATGGAATTTAATTTTTTTTTACTGAATGAGACAGCCAGAATGTACATGAAAATAAAGAATGTAGGGATTTACAATATTAACTATGAAGGATAAAACACTGAAAAAATCTTGATCCTACACTTCTCTTTTGTAAAGTAAATCTGAACAGCCTATATGGGCATCTACATCAACTATATGATTTGCCTGAGAAGCTGGACAGGACAAAAATAAATAAAAAAATAAAAAAATAAAAAAATAAATAACATAAAATAAAAAAATAAAAAAATAACAAATACATTTAAATGTAACTTTAGCCTACTACTACAACCATATTATTTACCAGCAACATAAAGCGAAACAGAGGCAGAGGTGTCCTGCCACAGTCAGTAACAAATAAACAGAAAACAGTAGTGGTCAAATACAAATTTATTAACCGTGTAGTTACATGTCCATGGTTTAATAGTATTGTTGATTTTCTGTCTATCCTTCCAGTCAGGGGTTTATTTATTTTGTTTCTATCTGCAGTTAAGCCCGATGCTATCACGTTAGCTCGTAGCTAAAGCATTTCGCCGATGTATTGTCGTGGAGATAAAAGGCACTGAATGTCCATTTCGCGTTCTGGACTCTCATTTTCAAGAGGATATAGTATCCCAGGTGGTTTAAAATACAAATCCGTGATCCACAATAGAAAAAGGAGAGAGTGTGGAATCCAATGAGCCAGCTTGTACCTAAGTTACGGTCAGAGCGAAAAAAGATACGTCCTGCACTGCACTCAAGTCCTTCACTCTCACGTTCCTCATCCACAAATCTTTTATCCTGGCTCAAATTAATGGGGTGATCGTCGCTTTCTCGGTCCGAATCTCTCTCGCTGCTGGTGTAAACAATGGGGAAATGTGAGGAGCCTTTCAACCTGTGACGTCACGCTACTTCCGGTACAGGCAAGGCTTTTTTTTATCAGCGACCAAAAGTTGCGAACTTTATCGTCGATGTTCTCTACTAAATCCTTTCAGCAAAAATATGGCAATATCGCGAAATGATCAAGTATGACACATAGAATGGATCTGCTATCTCCGTTTAAATTAAAAAAAATCATTTCAGTAGGCCTTTAAGGATGACAACTCAACACACAGACGCTTCTTTTCAACTCGTGTCTTAAGCGCAGATTTGTGACTTTATCAGTAATATTTACTATTAGCTTGTTATTCGCGTTATTTTATTTCTACTTCATAAGCACTTTTAGTTTAGCTTTATATTCTATTGCTTCAATTAATCTTTTAATGAGCGTAACTAATAAAAATGTATCAAATCCGACAGACGTGAGTGCCTGAAAGTTTGAATATGTGGACATTGTTTCTGCACCACTGCAATAGAGCGCATGTGAGAGATTTTGAATTTTTTTTTATTAATGCACACATGTTAAAGGCCTACTGAAATGAATTTTTTTTATTTAAACGGGGATAGCAGATCCATTCTATGTGTCATACTTGATCATTTCGCGATATTGCCATATTTTTGCTGAAAGGATTTAGTAGAGAACATCGACGATAAAGGTCACAACTTTTGCTCGCTGATAAAAAAAAGCCTTGCCCCTACCGGAAGTAGCGTGACGTCACAGGTTGAAAGGCTCCTCACATTTCCCCATTGTTTACAATGGAGCGAGAGAGATTCGGACCGAGAAAGCGACGATTACCCCATTAATTTGAGCCAGGATGAAAGATTTGTGGATGAGGAAAGTGAGAGTGAAGGACTAGAGTGCAGTGCAGGACGTATCTTTTTTCGCTCTGACCGTAACTTAGGTACAAGCTGGCTCATTGGATTCCACACTTTCTCCTTTTTCTATTGTGGATCACGGATTTGTATTTTAAACCACCTGGGATACTATATCCTCTTGAAAATGAGAGTCGAGAACGCGAAATGGACATTCACAGTGACTTTTATCTCCACGACAATACATCGACGAAGCACTTTAGCTACGGAGCTAACGTGATAGCATCGGGCTTAACTGCAGATAGAAACAAAAGAAATAAACCCCTGACTGGAAGGATAGATAGAAGATCAACAATACTATTAAACCATGGACATGTAACTACACGGTTAATGCTTTCCAGTTTGGCGAAGCTTAACAATGCTGTTGCTAACGACGCCATTGAAGCTAACTTAGCAACGGGACATCACAGAGCTGTGCTAAAAACATTAGCTATCCACCTACGCCGGCCAGCCCTCATCTGCTCATCAACACCCGTGCTCACCTGCGTTCCAGCGATCGACGGAGCGATGAAGGACTTCACCCGATCATCAATGCGGTTGGCGGCTAGCGTCGGATAGCGCGTCTGCTATCCAAGTCAAAATCCTACTGGTTGTGTTGCTGCAGCCAGCCGCTAATACACCGCTTCCCACCTACAACTTTCTTCTTTGCAGTCTTCATTGTTCATTAAACAAATTGCAAAAGATTCACCAACACAGATGTCCAGAATACTGTGGAATTTTGCGATGAAAACAGAGCTGTTTGTTTTGGATTCAATGGGGCCGAATACTTCCGTTTCAACGATTGACGTCACGCGCATACGTCATCATACATAGACGTTTTCAACCGGAAGTGTGGCGGGAAATTTAAAATGTCACTTTATAAGTTAACCCGGCCATATTGGCATGTGTTGCAATGTTAAGATTTCATCATTGATGTATAAACTATCAGACTGCGTGGTCGCTAGTTGCGACCTTTATCGTCGATGTTCTCTACTAAATCCTTTCAGCAAAAATATGGCAATATCGCGAAATGATCAAGTATGACACATAGAATGGATCTGTTATCCCCGTTTAAATAAAAAAAATTCATTTCAGTAGGCCTTTAACGAGCCACATGTGGCCTCCGGGCCTTAATATTGCCCAGGTCTGATCTACATGGACGACCGGAACACACAAGGACAGAACAGCAATACGACATTTTTCTGCTCAAACTCTACACTTGCTGTCACTTGTTTTAACGCTACGCTGGAGCTGCTCGACCATCGTGTGAATTAACCCACCAAGAAAAAAGGGACGCAACCCTCTTATAGAAAGGGTTTATTACACTTCAAAATAATTGTCTCTACTTGGGTTTTAGATTTTTTTCAATGATTTTAGGTCACACATTTGAGGCTGCATTGAAAAAAAAGGAAATGAACTGAGTCAAGTTCAACTGTTTTGGCAAACATATTGTAAACACAAAAGTAAAATAAAATAAATAAAAATAGTCTAGACTCCAAAGTGAAGTAAAGGAGTCACATTGTGGGACTTACCAGTGGTGAAGCGTGGTTTGCTGCTCGCTTCCTGCCCGGTCAGGCTCAGAGGTTTTTCGGGCAGGGTGAGAGACGTGGAGGCCGGTGAGGACTGCGTACGCGACAGGGGGCGGTGCACGCCCAGAGCGCCGCCAACGCCACCGCTTCCACCGCTACGTAGCATCGGGACGGCCAGGGTCTCCATTTGTCGGTGCAACTGTTGCAGCTGCTTCTGCTGCTCCCATAGCAAAGACTATGGCACGTGATACAGATGTGGTAGGAACAATACATCATATTTTAGCCCCGTTCAACCTCAGCTGCTTTCTTTGTGGACAATGACGCCATCTAGGGGACTGTTGGCTGAATAGCATGCATCCTGTGTATGTACACTATATTGCCAAAAGTATTTCACTCACATATGAACTTGAAGTGCCATCCCAGTCCTAACCAATAGGGTTCAATATGACCTTTTGCAGCTATTACAGCTTCACCTCTTCTGGGAAGGCTGTCCACAAGGTTGCCGAGTGTGTTTATAGGAATTTTCCGCCATTCTTCCAAAAGCACATTGATGTTGGTGGAGAAGGCCTGGCTCTCAGTCTCCGTTCTAATTCATCCCAAAGGTGTTCTATGGCAGTGGTCCCCAACCTTTTTGTAGCTGCGGACCGGTCAACGCTTGAAAATTTGTCACACGGACCGGTGGGGGGGGGGGGGGGGGGGATTTTTTTTTTTTTTTTTTTTTTTTTTTTTTTTTACATAAATAAATACAATCATGTGTGCTTACGGACTGTATCCCTGCAGACTGTATTGATCTATATTGATATATAATGTATATATTGTGTTTTTTATGTTGATTGCATAAAAAAATAAAAAAAATAAAAATTTTTTTTTTTTTTTTTTTTTTACATAAATAAATACAATCATGTGTGCTTACAGACTGTATCCCTGCAGACTGTATTGATCTATATTGATATATAATGTATATATTGTGTTTTTTATGTTGATTGCATAAAAAAAAATAAAAAATTTTTTTAAATTTCTTGTGCGGCCCGGTACCAATCGCGGCCCAGTGGTTGGGGACCACTGTTTTATGGGGTTCAGGTCAGGACTCTGTGCAGGCCAGTCAAGTTCATCCACACCAGACTCTGTCATCCATGTCTTTATGGACCTTGCTTTGTGCACTGGTGCACAGTCAACACAATATATACATTATATATCAATATAAATCAATACAGTCTGCAGGGATACAGTCCGTAAGCACACATGATTGTATTTCTTTATGACAAAAAAATAAAAAACATTTTAAAAAAATAAAAAAAAAATAAAAAAATTCAAGCGTCGACCGGTCCCCAGCTCCAAAAAGGTTGGGGACCACTGCTTTACACCACTGCATCCTATGCTTTGCATTGGACTTGGTGATGTATGGCTTAGATGCAGCTGCCCGGCCATGGAAACCCATTCCACGAAGCTCTCTGCGTACTGTACGTGGGCTAATCGGAAGGTCACATGAAGTCTGTAGCAACTGACTGTGCAGAAAGTCTTTGCACTATGCTGACCCTCTCTGTCAGTTCACCTGGCCTACCACTTGGCGGCTGAGTTGCTGTTGTTCCCAAACTCTTCACTTTTCTTATAATAAAGTTGACTTTGGAATATTTAGGAGCGAGGAAATTTCACGACTGGATTTGTTGCACAGGTGGCATCCTGTGACAGTTCCACGCTGGAAATCACTGAAAGCGGCCCATTCTTTCACAAATGTTTGTAGAAACAGTCTCCATGCCTAAGTGCTGGATTTGATACACCGGGCCAAGTGATTAGGACACCTGGTTCTCTCATGTCTGTGTTTAGTTTAGTTATGTTTTGCTTGGTTTTTGGACACTTTTTAGTTCCTGTTTTGACTCCCTCGCTTCGTCACCATAGCAACCATTAGTTTCACCTGGTTCACATCCTCATGTCACGCACCTGTTTTCACTAATCATGTCAGCAGTATTTAAGCTTGTTGTTGCTTGGTGACATTATCCTATCACGCCATGCTACTTCTGACCATACTTGCCAACCTTGAGACCTCCAATATCGGGAGGTGTTTGGGGCGGGGGGCGTGGTTGGGGCGTGGCCAAGGGCGTGGTTAAGAGGAGAGTATATTTACAGCTAGAATTCACCAAATCAAGTATTTCACATATATATATATATATATATATATATATATATATATATATATATATATATATATATATATATATATATATATATATATATATATATATATATATATATATATATATATGTATGAAATACTTGACTTTCAGTGAATTCTAGCTATATATATATTTTATTTTAATTTTTTATTTTATTATACATATACATAAAAGACATACTTGAATTTCAGTGTTCAGCAGGCTATCCGGTAGATGGCAGTATTGTCCTGTTTAAGAGTGTCACAACATTGCTGTTTACGGCAGACGAACTGCTTTACGGCAGACTAAACGTGACCGCTGTTGTTGTGTGTTGTTACCGCGCTGGGAGGACGTGAATGAAACTGCCTAACAATAAACCCACATAAGAAACCAAGAACTCTCTCTCCTTGTTGTGCACTCTACTCTCTAAAAGCCGCAGATGTTATGACGTCATTGGGCAAGGCGAGCTGCTGGGAAAGCGGACGTGAGAACGGCTGTCCCCACTCAGGTCCGCATTGAGCTGGAGGGGGCGTGGCCTCCAGCTCCGGCTGAATACCGGGAGTTTGTCGGGAGAAGGGAGGTTGTCGGGAGGGTTGGCAAGTATGCTTCTGACACCCCTGCTAACTCTGTTTGACTTCATGCTACAATAGTTCCATGCCAAGTAAGTTTTTGTTTATTGTTCATAGTTTCTGCCTTTGTGCAAGTTTTGTTTCATTAGCCAAGTTTTTGTACTTCCGCCTTTGGTTCTTTTTGTTAGTGTAAAAATAAACATGTCCTTCACGCCTTGCCCGCGCCAACTTTCCTTTGCATTCCGGGAAAACAAAACCCCCCCAAAGTCCCCTTGTTGACAGATTCTCATCATTTGGATGGGTGGCCAAATACTTTTGGCAATATAGTGTACCTGGATCTTATGAGAAGCTGAATAAACCAACCTGGTTGAGTATGAGTGCGTGTTGTAAGTTGAGCTGCTCTTGGTTACTGGATCCTGTTGAAGATGCTGGCTCCGCCTCCCTGATGGAATCAGCCCTCCCTCTGCTTGGATAGCCCGGCTCTGACGGCGACGTCCCCCCGCCGTCCTCCGAGTCCATGTCCTCAGAGGGGATCTGGTGGAGTCTGGGCTTCTCGCTGGATTTGGACATGAGCTGACACGGACAGAAAATACACCTGAGGATTCTGATTCTGATACACAATTGTGTTGCACAGCACACGGGGTGTCGTGATACAACGTTTTCACTTGCGATACGATACCAATATTAGTATTGGCCAATACTAATGGTAATCCAATACGATACCAGCACGAATCATACATATTTCTATTATTTTGTAGTGTGGAATGTTGGGAAAGGCTTAATCGAGTGAAATTACTCAAACTAATCTACTATTAAGCGTCTGGAATGGACTTAGGCTGTCTTAAAGTTCAAGTTTGTTTGGCGTCACCTAGTGGCAATAATAATTGAAAACATTAGGCTCATGATGCAGTAAGTTTATAGATGCGGACACGTTTGTTACCGTATACCTTCTAATATGCTCCTGTCTAGCAGACTTTGCATGTGTACTTGATATGCAAATATAATTATTTGATACTATATTTCTGTTCATTTAAGGACACTTATTGTAGCCTAGCTTGTCTGATATAGTGTGCTTAGCTGTTGTGTAGCTGCTAGCTCCTAGTAGAATAGAATAGAAAGTACTTTATTGATCCCTAGGGGAAATTCAGCACCACAGTTCGCTCACAACAAACACTTGGGTATATGTGAATAACACAAATACAATCTATTATACTGCATCATTCACATGTGAATAATAAATGTACAGTCTATTATACTGCATTATTCACATGTGAATAATACAAATACAGTCTATTATACTGCATTATTCACATGTGAATAATATAAATACAGTCTATTATACAGCATTATTCACATGTGAATAATATAAATACAGTCTATTATACAGCATTATTCACATGTGAGTAATATAAATACAGTCTATTATACAGCATTATTCACATGTGAATAATATAAATACAGTCTATTATACAGCATTATTCACATGTGAATAATATAAATACAGTCTATTATACAGCATTATTCACATGTGAGTAATATAAATACAGTCTATTATACAGCATTATTCACATGTGAATAATAAATATACAGTCTATTATACAGCATTATTCACATGTGAGTAATATAAATACAGTCTATTATACAGCATTATTCACATGTGAATAATATAAATACAATCTATTATACTGCATTATTCACATGTGAATAACATAAATACAGTCTATTATACAGCATTATTCACATGTGTATAACATAAATACAGACTATTATACAGCATTATTCACATGTGAATAATATAAATACAGTCTATTATACAGCATTATTCACATGTGAATAATAAATATACAGTCTATTATACAGCATTATTCACATGTGAATAATATAAATACAGTCTAATATTCAGCATTATTCACATGTGAATAATAAATATACAGTCTATTATACAGCATTATTCACATGTGAATAATATAAATACAGTCTATTATACAGCATTATTCACATGTGAGTAATATAAATACAGTCTATTATACCGCATTATTCACATGTGAAAAATATAAATACAGTCTATAATACAGCATTATTCACATGTCAATAACATAAATGTAGTCTATTATACAGCATCATTCACATATGAATAATATAAATACCGTCTATTATACAGCATTATTCACATGTGAATAATACAAATACAGTCTATTATACAGCATTATTCACATGTGAGTAATATAAATACAGTCTATTATACAGCATTATTCACATGTGAAAAATATAAATACAGTCTATAATACAGCATTATTCACATGTCAATAACATAAATGCAGTCTATTATACAGCATTATTCACATATGAATAATATAAATACCGTCTATTATACAGCATTATTCACATGTGAATAATACAAATACAGTATATTATACAGCATTATTCACATGTGAATAACATAAATACAGTCTATTATACAGCATTATTCACATGTGAATAACATAAATACAGTCTATTATACAGCATTATTCACATGTGAATAATATAAATACAGTCTATTATACAGCATTATTCACATGTGAATAATATAAATACAGTCTATTATACAGCATTATTCACATGTGAAAAATATAAATACAGTCTATTATACAGCATTATTCACATGTGAATAACATAAATGCAGTCTATTATACAGCATTATTCACATGTGAATAATATAAATACCGTCTATTATACAGCATTATTCACATATGAATAATATAAATACCGTCTATTGTACAGCATTATTCACATGTGAGTAATATAAATACAGTGTATTATACAGCATTATTCACATGTGAATAATAAATATACAGTCTATTATACACCATTATTCACATGTGAAGCGGGGGTGTCGGGCGGGGCTAACAACAAAGCTAAATGCTTTGTTGTTAGCGGGGCTAACGAAAAAGCTAAATGCTAATCCACAAAGAAGCGCTAATAAGGAGTCTGTTAAGCTAGAACTAGCCAGCGCCAGGCTGGATAATCCCTGCACACATAGCAATTCTTCTAGAATAATATACAACTCACATAATGTTTTTTCTGCGTCAGAGGTGGACATGCATTTTACTGAGGTGGCAAACAATCTAAAAATTCCTGTCATATCAATTCCTAGATATGGTCGAAATTATTTAAAGTGCACTATGCATAATAAACGTAACATTATTAATATTGCTACTACGGATACTTTCAACAAAAACTCCTCAAAACAGCCCACTACCTATAATATGGGCTTTTTAAACATAAGGTCATTGTCTTCCAAAACGTTATTAGTTAATGAAGTCATCAGAGACAACAATCTTGATGTCGTTGGTTTAGCCGAGACCTGGCTCAAACCAGACGAATTTTTTGCGCTGGGTGAGGCGTCTCCTCCTGGCTATGCGGGAACGCATATTGCCCGCCCCATTAAAAGGGGTGGGGGTGTTGCACTAATATACAACAAAAACTTTAGCCTTACCTCGGACCTAAATAATAAATATAACTCGTTTGAGGTGCTCACTATGAGGTTTGTCACACCGCTGCCTCTCCACCTGGCTGTCATCTACCGCCCCCCTGGGCCCTATTCGGACTTTATCAATGAATTTTCAGAGTTCGTTGCTGATCTAGTGACGCACGCCGACAATATAATCATAATGGGAGACTTTAACATCCATATGAATACCCCATCGGACCCTCCATGCGTGGCGCTCCAGACTATAATTGATAGCTGTGGTCTTACACAAATAATAAATGAACCCACGCATCGCAACGGTAATACGATAGATCTAGTGCTTGTCAGGGGTGTCACCACCTCTAAAGTTACGATACTCCCGTACACTAAAGTAATGTCCGATCATTACCTTATAAAATTCGAAGTTCTGACTCATTGTCAACAAACTAATAATAATAATAATAACTATTATAGCACCCGCAACATTAATGCTGCCACAACGACGACTCTTACTGACCTACTGCCTTCAGTAATGGCATCATTCCCAAATTATGTGGGCTCTATTGATAACCTCACTAACAACTTTAATGACGCCCTGCGCGACACCATTGATATTGTAGCACCGCTAAAGCTAAAAAGGGCCCCTAAAAGGCGTACCCCATGGTTTACAGAAGAAACTAAAGCCCAGAAATTATCATGTAGAAAGCTGGAACGCAAATGGCGTGCGACTAAACTTGAGGTTTTCCATCAAGCATGGAGTGATAGTTTAATAACTTATAAACGCATGCTTACCTCAGCTAAAGCTAAATATTACTCAAATCTCATCCACCTCAACAAAAATGATCCTAAATTTTTGTTTAGTACAGTAGCATCGCTAACCCAACAAGGGACTCCTCCCAGTAGCTCCACCCACTCAGCAGATGACTTTATGAATTTCTTTTATAAGAAAATTGAACTCATCAGAAAAGAGATTAAAGACAATGCATCCCAGCCACAACTGGGTTCTATTAACACAAATACGACGGTATATACGACGGACATTGCCCTCCAAAATAGTTTCTCTCTCTTTGATGAAATAACATTGGAGGAATTGTTAAAATGTGTAAATGGGACAAAACAAACAACATGTTTACTTGACCCAATTCCTGGGAAACTTATCAAGGAGCTTTTTGTTTTATTAGGTCCATCAGTGTTAAATATTATAAACCTATCACTTTCCTCTGGTACTGTTCCTCTAGCATTCAAAAAAGCGGTTATTCATCCTCTACTCAAAAGACCTAACCTCGATCCTGACCTCATGGTGAACTACCGGCCGGTGTCCCACCTACCGTTTATCTCGAAAATTCTCGAAAAAACTGTTGCACAGCAGCTAAATGAACACTTAGTGACTAACAATCTCTGTGAACCTTTTCAATCCGGTTTCAGGGCAAATCACTCTACGGAGACAGCCCTCGCAAAAATGACTAATGATCTATTGCTAACGATGGATTCTGATGCGTCATCTATGTTGCTGCTTCTTGATCTTAGCGCCGCTTTCGATACTGTTGATCATAATATTTTATTAGAGCGTATCAAAACGCGTATTGGGATGTCAGACTTAGCCTTGTCTTGGTTTAACTCTTATCTTACTGACAGGATGCAGTGTGTCTCCCATAACAATGTGACCTCGGACTATGTTAAGGTAACGTGCGGAGTTCCCCAGGGTTCGGTTCTTGGCCCTGCACTCTTTAGTATTTACATGCTGCCGCTAGGTGACATTATACGCAAATACGGTGTTAGCTTTCACTGTTATGCTGATGACACCCAACTCTACATGCCCCTAAAGCTGACCAACACGCCGGATTGTAGTCAGCTGGAGGCGTGTCTTAATGAAATTAAACAATGGATGTCCGCTAACTTTTTGCAACTCAACGCTAAGAAAACGGAAATGCTGATTATCGGTCCTGCTCAACACCAACATCTATTTAATAATACCACCTTAACATTTGACAACCAAACAATTAAACAAGGCGACTCGGTAAAGAATCTGGGTATTATCTTCCACCCAACTCTCTCGTTTGAGTCACACATTAAGAGTGTTACTAAAACGGCCTTCTTTCATCTCCGTAATATCGCTAAAATTAGTTCCATTTTGTCCACAAGCGATGCTGAGATCATTATCCATGCGTTCGTTACATCTCGTCTCGATTACTGTAACGTATTATTTTCGGGCCTCCCTATGTCTAGCATTAAAAGATTACAGATGGTACAAAATGCGGCTGCTAGACTTTTGACAAAAACAAGAAAGTTTGATCATATTACGCCTATACTGGCTCACTTGCACTGGCTTCCTGTGCACCTAAGATGCGACTTTAAGGTTTTACTACTTACGTATAAAATACTACACGGTCAAGCTCCTGCCTATCTTGACGATTGTATTGTACCATATGTCCCGGCAAGAAATCTGCGTTCAAAGAACTCCGGCTTATTAGTGATTCCCAGAGCCCAAAAAAAGTCTGCGGGCTATAGAGCGTTTTCTATTCGGGCTCCAATACTATGGAATGCCCTCCCGGTAAAAGTTAGAGATGCTACCTCAGTAGAAGCATTTAAGTCTCATCTTAAAACTCATTTGTATACTCTAGCCTTTAAATAGACTCCCTTTTTAGACCAGTTGATCTGCCGTTTCTTTTCTTTTCTTTTCTACTCTGCTCCGGGGTGGACCGATAGCCTGTCCATCAGATGGGGACATCTCTACGCTGCTGACCCATCTCCACTCGGGATGGTTCCCGCTGGCCCCACCATGGACTGGACTTTCGCTGATGTGTTGGACTTTCACAATATTATGTCAGACCCACTCGACACCGAGGATGCCGTTGTGGCTTGTACAGCCCTTTGAGACACTAGTGATTTAGGGCTATATAAATAAACATTGATTGATTGATTGACTATTACACAGCATTATTCACATGTGAATAATATAAATACAGTCTATTATACAGCATCATTCACATGTGAATAATATAAATACAGTCTATTATACAGCATTATTCACATGTGAATAATATAAATACATTCTATTATACAGCATTATTCACATGTGAATAATATAAATACAGTCTATTATACAGCATTATTCACATGTGAATAATATAAATACAGTCTATTACACAGCATTATTCACATGTGAATAATATAAATACAGTCTATTATACATTGAAGTACAGTCAAAAAGGAACATATGCATTATACAGTCTGATGGCTGTCGGTATGAAGGACTTCCTGTGTCGTTCCGTGTTGCATTGTGGGAGTCTGAGCCTTCCACTGAACGTGCTCATTCTCTCCGCCAGTGGGCTCTGGCCTGCCATGTTTACTTTTTGTAAGTGACTTCAGTAGAATACAAGAAAAGACCGACATTGTGTGCACATTGGAGGACATTTAGGTGTTAACTGGCTGTCCAGCTTTGCACAGGTAAACACGCTGCAGCGCTGCTTGTATCGGAGATTTGACATGCAAGCCAATACAATCTGATCCTACTTTATTCATTGATATTGAACCGATATCAATATCGGATGGGGATACCGTATCCCCAACAGTGACTACAGAATCCAATGTTGTACTGTAAATGCTCCGACGACTGTGTTGTACCTTGCCAAGGTGAGTCTGCTGTTGTAATCTCTCCAGCAGCTGCGTGTTGTGGTGCTGCTGGAGCAGGTGCGTGTGGAGGGCCCTCGTGCTCTGCGGCAGGGGCTCCGAGCGCGTCCGGCTCAGGGGCTTGTGGGCCTGAGCGCCCCCCGGGGACAGCTGGTCCAAGTGCGAGGCGAACTGCAGCGGCACAGACTCCAGGCCCGGCACTGGATTTCACACGGAGAGACAAGAACTATAAATGAAATGTGAAACACGAGCACGTGACTCCCAAACCTCATTTGTTAACGTGCATAATAACTTGGAGTGCATGAGAAAGTGGAAAGCGCTGCTTGACCACATTTTACGAACAAATATCAGTGTTTCCCGTAAACTGCCAAGATACCTGTGGCGGTGGGGGCGTGGCTATGGGCGTGGTCACCATGACATCATCGAGTAATTTGCATAATTTACTACAATGATATGATTTTCTCTAAAAAGGCTCAAAAAATGTATACTTACTAATTAATAATAACAGTTTTGTTTTAAACGTCCATCCATCCATCCATTTTACAATATAATTACAACACTTTATGTACATATTTATATACAGATTTGAACAATAAGTTATTCACTGAAATATATTTATTAATTGTGGTTCTTACAAAAAATATATATTATAAAAATATAAAAGCTAAAATGTCTCTGAAAGCTCTGCCCCTTTAATTAGTGCATACTAAATAATTTAACTTTAGCCTACTACTACAACCATATTATTTACCAGCAACATAAAGTGAAACAGAGGCAGAGGTGTCCTGCCACAGTCAGTAACAAATAAACAGAAAACAGTAGTGGTGGTAGATAGACACAGAGCTTCATCAAACATCTGATCCACTGAACAAAGAGCTCCAAAAATCTTGATCCTACAATTCTCTTTTGTAAAGTAAATGTGAACAGCCTATATGGGCATCTACATCAACTATATGATTTGCCTGAGAAGCTGGACAGGACAAAAATAAATAAATAAATAAATAAATAAATAAATAAATAAATAAATAAAAACATAAATAAATAAATAAATAAATAAATAAATAAATAAATAAATAAATAAATAAATAAATAAATAAAATAAAATAAAAAAAGAAATAAATAAAAAAATACAAAAATAAAAAAATAAAAACATTTAAATTTAACTTTAACCTACTACTACAACCATATTATTTACCAGCAACATAAAGTGAAACAGAGGCAGAGGTGTCCTGCCACAGTCAGTAACAAATAAACAGAAAACAGTAGTGGTCAAATACAAATAAGGCAACAAGAGAAGTATCCTACACTTCTCTTTTGTAAAGTAAATGTGAACAGCCTATATGGGCATCTACATCAACTATAGGATTTGCCTGAGAAGCTGGACAGGACAAAAAAACACAAAAAAAAATATATATATATATAATATTTGTGGCAGCATTATCACCGCTGATGAGTTCATTGTAAACAATACAGCAGGTGGACCACGCAAGAGTTTCAAACTAGCTGGCGAGTAGCACACCCGACACTTCAAAGTGCATGCAGAAGGTCGATAAAACTGCTGAACGCTCGATTTATACACAATTAAGATAATACTTCAAACATTACGCTTACTATTACTTGTTCGTGTCTTTTGAAAAACATGCATATGGTGTTTTTTGATGGTTTCTTTTACTTCAAGTGCTACACAACCTAAAGAAAATACACCCTCTTTACTTTAAAAGGGGACTCGAGGGTGATTAAAATCTACGTTTGTGAGAATGTAACGTAAGAACGACACGGGAGGTTGCAGCTGTCTCGTAGCCTGAAACACATACATAAGCCCACAGATACTAGGAACGCCCACATAAGTACGTCCACTACACTGTCAGCTTACACCGGTGTTTTTCAACCACTGTGCCGCGGCACACTAGTGTGCCGTGAGATACAGTCTGGTGTGCCGTGGGAGATTATCTAATTTCACCTATCCGGGTTAAAAATATGTTTTGCAAAGCAGTAATTATAGTCTGCAAATGATGTGTTGTTGTTGAGTGTGGGCAGAGTAACCGTGTAATACTCTTCCATATCAGTAGGTGGCAGCAGGTAGCTAATTGCTTTGTAGATGTGGGAAACAGGTGTCTAATGCTTAAACCAAAAATAAACAAAAGGTGAGTGCCCCTAAGAAAAGGCATTGAAGCTTAGGGAAGGCTATGCAGAACGGAACTAAAACTGAACTGGCTACAAAGTCAACAAAAACAGAATGCTGGACGACAGCAAAGACTTACTGTGGAGCAAAGACGGCGTCCACAATGTACATCCGAACATGACATGACAATCAACAATGTCCCCACAAAGAAGGATAAAAACAAGTGAAATATTCTTGATTGCTAAAACAAAGTAGATGCGGGAAATATCGCTCAAAGGAAGACATGAAACTGCTACAGGAAAATACCAAAAGAAAAGAAAAAGTTAACAAAATAAGAGCGCAAGACAAGAAGTAAAACACTACACACAGGAAAACAGCAAAAAAGTGCAAATAAGTCAGGGTGTGATGTGACAGGTGGTGACAGTACACCTACTTTGAGACAAGAGCTATAGTGATGCATGCTTGGTTATGCTTTAAAGTCATATCCAATAATTGTGACAACTGAGTTTCCTTTTTAATTATTTTTTCAACGCAAAAAATGTGCTTTGCTCAAAAAAGGTTGAAAAACACTGGCTTACACTATGCCAGGGGTGTCCAAAGTGTAAACAATTAGTGTAAACAATTAGCTGGGGGCCATTTGCGGCCCCCAGCTAATTGTTTACCGGCCTGCCACACATTCAGCAAAAGTTTAAAAATTTATAGTATTGCAAAAATTAAAAAAAAACATTTAAAAATGTGGAATGAGGTGAAATCTAACGAGAAAATGTGCAATGTTGACACAAAGCTGCCATGCAGGCTGTTATTTTTTCTTTTGTCTTTCTTTATTTTTCTTTTTTTTTTGTCATGTTATAATGAATTATTACTTCAAAAATGTCACTTTAAAATGTTTATATGTGGGAAAAATATATAATATAAAAACATCAAATATTTCTTTGACAAAAGAGCATAAAACAAACAAAATAATAGTTCAAACGTAAAATGGACAGATATATCTGAAGTTGATCTCGTAACTTAAGTTTTGAAAGTAAAAAAAACCTAATAAAAATGTATCACTTTATTTTATTTATTAATTTTTTTTAATTTTTTTTGGAAAGTAAAAAAAACCTAATAAAAATGTATCACTTTATTTATTTATTTATTTATTTATTTATTTTTTTTAAAGTAAAAAAAACTTAATAAAAATGTATCACTTTATTTTATTTATTTTTAATTTTTTTTAATTTTTTTGAAAGTAAAAAAAACTTAATAAAAATGTATCACTTTATTTTATTTATTTTTTAATTTTTTAAATTTTTTTTAAAGTAAAAAAAAACTAATAAAAATGTATCACTTTATGAGTGGGGCACCTTTTGGATCCCAAATATATTTAGTGGGATTGTATTAATATTTTCATGGATTTCTCAAAAATATGAAATAATTAAAATCAATGGTGTCCTGCATTATTGATCTTTTAAGGCTCTAATTACTAAATACTGCATATTTCCAGTTTCACTATAAAAAACAAAGTTGTCTTTGACAGAAAAGCCATAAAACTTTTCCCCAAACCTTACTTTTTATCAACCTGGAGTTGATATAGAGATTTACTGTAAGCGTTAAATAAAAAATAATAATAATAATTTGACTTATTTTTAACGTTTTAATGACTGAGACTAGGGATGTCCTATAATGGCTTTTTGCCAATATCCGATATTCCGATATTGTCCAACTCTTTACTTACCGATACCGATATCTACCGATACCGATATCAACCGATATATGCAGTCGTGGAATCAACACATTATTATGCCTAATTTGGACAACCAGGTATGGTGAAGATAAGGTACTTTTTTTAAAAATTAGTAAAATAAGATAAATAAATTAAAAACATTTTCTTGAATAAAAAAGAAAGTACAACAATATAAAAACAGTTACATAGAAACTAGTAATTAATGAAAATTAGTAAAATTAAGTGTTAAAGGTTAGTACTATTAGTGGAGCAGCAGCACGCACAATCATGTGTGCTTACGGACTGTATCCCTTGCAGACTTTATTGATATATATTGATATATAATGTAGGAAGCAGAATATTAATAACAGAAAGAAACAACCCTTTTGTGTGAATGAGTGTAAATGGGGGGAGGGAGGTTTTTTGGGTTGGTGGACTAATTGTAAGTGTATCTTGTGTCTTTTATGTTGATTTAATAAAAAAAAAAAAAAAAAAAAATTTTTTTTAAAAAAACGATACCGATAATAAAAAAAAACGATACCGATAATTTCCGATATTACATTTTAACGCAGGCCGATATTATCGGACATCTCTAACTGAGACCCTTTATGGTCCCCGGGAGCCCTAAAGGTTAAAAAAAAAATCAGTTTATTTTATTATGGTTTGAAAATGAAAAATATCAAAATGGCCCCCGCATGCTTAAATTTTTCCGTGCGGGGCCCTCAGTGGAAAAAGTTTGGACACCCCTGCACTATGCTCAAAGTTCAAAGAAAGACTCCAAAACAGCCTTCAAAGGCTTACAAAACTGCAAATGCATGAACCTTAGGATTTAACACTTTGGCAGTGTTTAATATTTACAATAAATTAGCACAAAATGCAATGAATGATGTAAGATATGCTACTCAGGAGTGTACTGTATTGCAAATAAGTCTGTAATAAAGAAACATATATTAGGTGTTGAATAAAAGGAACCATAATATTAGAGTCAGAGCGTCACGACAAGCTCATAAAGAAGCAGAACTAGATCAGTAAAGACTAGATGTAGTAATATATAGTGTAATAAAGAAGCAGGAATAGATCAGTAAAGACTAGATGTAGTAATATATAGTGTAATAAAGAAGCAGGACTAGATCAGTAAAGACTAGATGTAGTAATATATAGTGTAATAAAGAAGCAGGACTAGATCAGTAAAGACTAGATGTAGTAATATATAGTGTAATAAAGAAGCAGGACTAGATCAGTAAAGACTAGATGTAGTAATATATAGTGTAATAAAGGAGCAGGACTAGATCAGTAAAGACTAGATGTAGTAATATATAGTGTAATAAAGAAGCAGGACTAGATCAGTAAAGACTAGATGTAGTAATATATAGTGTAATAAAGAAGCAGGACTAGATCAGTAAAGACTAGATGTAGTAATATATAGTGTAATAAAGAAGCAGGACTAGATCAGTAAAGACTAGATGTAGTAATATATAGTGTAATAAAGAAGCAGGACTAGACCAGTAAAGACTAGATGTAGTAATATATAGTGTAATAAAGAAGCAGGACTAGATCAGTAAAGACTAGATGTAGTAATATATAGTGTAATAAAGAAGCAGGACTAGACCAGTAAAGACTAGATGTAGGTGTCTCACCAGAGAGGAGCGGAGCATGCACCAGTCCAGAAGGCTCCAGGATGATAACAGGTAGGCGAGGGCTGAGCTGATCCTCTCTGCTCAGGGGCAACCACACCTGTGGGGTCCCGGCTGCGACCATGGGCACTCCACCCACTTTCAGAGGGGACAGCTCTCCTTCAACCTGCACACAATATTAACACAGTCAAATAATAAATAATAAGTAATAAATATAAGGGCCATTTTGTAGCGTCCCGGAAGGGTTAGTGCTGCAAGGGGTTCTGGGTATTTGTTGTGTGGCGTTTATGTTGTGTTACGGTGCGGATGTTCTCCCGAAATGTGTTTGTCATTCTTGTTTGGTGTGGGTTCACATATTTGTAACAGTGTTAAAGTTGTTTATACGGACACCCTCAGTGTGACCTGTATGGCTGTTGACCAAATATGCCTTGCATTCACTTGTGTGTGTGTGAAAAGCCGTAGATATTATGTGACTGGGCCGGCACGCAAAGGCAGTGCCTTTAAGGTTTATCGGCGCTCTGTACTTCTCCCTACGTCCGTGTACACAGCGGCGTTTGGAAAAGTCATACATTTTACTTTTTGAAACCGATACCGATCATTTCCGATATCACATTTTAAACCATTTATCGGCCGATAATATCGTCAGTCGGATATTATCGGACATCTCTAACCGTAAGTATCACTAGTTTACACACGTTTTCCCTCTTTTTGTGTATTTTCTGACTGTGTTTTATCAAATAGCATTATAAATTAATATTATTATGAAGTTATACTGTCTAGTAGTAGAGCAAAAAAACAGCACTTTACTTTACAGTGGAAACCTACGGAAAGGGACATGGGGGAATTTTATTTTTTTATAACAACGGTATATTATTATTTATTTTATTTTTTTTCAGACATGTATCTCGTGCGCACGAGAAACTTTTTTATAAAGTTATAAAAAAAAATATGTATATATAATTTTTTTTTAGACATGTATCTCGTGCGCACGAGATAGTTTCTAAAAAATTTTTTAATTTTTTTTTTTTTTTTGGACATGTATCTCGTGCACACGAGAAACTTTCTCGTGCGCACGAGATACATGTCTAAAAAAAAATTATAAATATTTTTATTTTTTTTTAATAAATTTATAAAAAGTTTCTCGTGCGCATGAGATAAATGTCTAAAAAAAATTTAAAAAATAAAAAAATAATTTACTTTTTTTTTTTAGACATGTATCTCGTGCGCACGAGAAACTTTCTCGTGATCACGAGATAGTTTCTAAAAAAAATTATATATATATATTTTTTTAGACATGTATCTCGTGCACACGAGAAACTTTCTCGTGTGCACGAGATACATGTCTAAAAAAAATTATAATTTTTTTTTTTTTTTTATAAATTTATAAAAAGTTTCTCGTGCGCAGGAGATAAATGTGTAAAAAAATTTAAAAAATTAAAAAATAATTTAAATTTTTTTTTAGACATGTATCTCGTGCGCATGAGAAACTTTTCCGTGCGCACGAGATAGTTTCTAAAAAAAATTATACCTTTTTTTTTTTTTTAAATAAATTTATAAAAAGTTTCTCGTGCGCATGAGATAAATGTCTAAAAAAAATTTAAAAATTTAAAAAAAATTAAAAAATTTTTTAGACATGTATCTCGTGTGCACGAGATAGTTTCTAAAAAAAGTTATAATTTTTTTTTTTTTTTCAGACATGTATATCGTGCACACGAGAAACTTTCTCGTGTGCACGAGATACATGTCTAAAAAAAAATTATAATTTTTTTTTTTTTTTTTTATAAATTTATAAAAAGTTTCTCATGTGCATGAGATAAAAGTCTAAAAAATTTTTAAAAAATTAAAAAATAATTTAAATTTTTTTATAGACATGTATCTCGTGCGCACAAGAAACTTTCCCGTGTGCACGAGATAGTTTCTAAAAAAAATTATAATTTTTTTTTTTTTTTAGACATGTATCTCGTGCGCACAAGAAACTTTCTCGTGCGCACGAGATACATGTCTAAAAAAAAATATACATTTTTTTTTTCTTTTTTTATAAATTTATAAAAAGTTTCTCGTGCGCATGAGATAAATGTCTAAAAATTTTTTAAAGAATTAAAAAATAATAAAAAATTTTTTTAGACATGTATCTCGTGCGCACGAGATAGTTTCTAAAAAAAGTTGTAATTTTTTTTTTTTTAGACATGTATCTCGTGCGCACGAGAAACTTTCTCGTGCGCACGAGATACATGTCTAAAAAAAAATTATACATTTTTTTTTTTTTTTTATAAATTTATAAAAAGTTTCTCGTGCGCATGAAATAAATGTCTAAAAAAATTTTAAAAAATAAAAAAATAATTACATTTTTTTTTTAGACATGTATCTCGTGCGCACGAGAAACTTTCTCGTGCGCACGAGAAACTTTCTCGTGCGCACGAGATAGTTTCTAAAAAAAATTATAATTTTTTTTTTTTTTTAGACATGTATCTCGTGCACGAGATACATGTCTAAAAAAAATTATACTTTTTTTTTTTTTTTTAATACATTTAAAAAAAGTTTCTAGTGCGCATGAGATAAATGTCTAAAAAAATTAAAAAATTATTTATATATATTTTTTTAGACATGTATCTTGTGCGCACGAGATGGTTTCTAAAAAAAATTATACATTTTTTTATTTTTTTTAAATAAATTTATAAAAAGTTTCTCGTGCGCATGAGATAAATGTCTAAAAAAATTTTTTAAAAACTAAAAAATAATTTCAATTTTTTTTGCCCCTATGTCCCTTTAGGGGCTCCGTAGAAACCAATAATGTAAATAGAATACATTATAGTGAGGTGTAATTGAAAAAACAACAACAACCCAGTGATATAAAGTTACCACACCTTGAGTAACTTTATAAACAAAACAAATTAAACAGATCAAAATACACATATAAGATATATGAAGTACATTTCATTTTTTTTAATTCCACTTTACCTAAAAAATCTTATTGGTACTGAATTCTACATTGCAAAAACTGAAACCTAAGTAAGATGAAATATGTGAAATAAGGTGATATTTGCTTATTTTCTGTCTGACAAGATCATTCTTCTCACTAAGCAGATTTGATGTTAGAGTGTTTTACTTGTTTGAAGTGTTTTGGTCCTAAATGATCTCAGTAAGATATTACAGCTTGTTGCTGAGATTTGATGAGCTATATTGAGTAAAACATGCTTGAAACTAGAATATCAACTGTTGCAAAGCTGTGTCATCAACACTCACAAGTATAAAACTACTTTTTTAAAGTCATCATTTCTTATTTCAAGCATGAAAAAAAAAAATCATGACTTTGACACAATTGTGTCTCATAATTAAAACAGCCAAAGGGACTTTGCTGTTTTATTTTCAATGAAACAATAGAAAATAGGTACTCATATAGTAGTACACTTGTTATTAGTGAGATTATACTTTTTTTTTAAGGTATTCTTGGGTTCATTGAGGTTAGCTCATTTTACTTGTTTTGGAAAGTCTTGACCAGCCACATTTTCTTGTTCTATTGGCAGATAATTTTGCTTAGTTCAAATAAAATAGCCCTCATTTTTTCTTGTTTTTAAACACGGACTTTTTGCAATGTAACAAAGGAAACGGATGTATTTATTTATTATTCAAGGTGTTTTAGTGTGATTATCAGTCTGGCTTGAATATTTTGATTTTTTTTTAAAGTTATTTTAGCACAATTATTAGTCTGGCTACTCCTCTGGTGGCCTATAATAACAAAATAACGTATATGCTGGTGAAAATATTGCCGCGTGTTTGTACCCTGGCATTGGCTGGTAGTCCCAGTGTGATGGTGGGCAGGGTGGAAGGACTCTGGATGGTGAAGTTAGCCAGCGTGCCGTCTCTGAGCAGCAGCTTCTGTGCCTGGAAATGCCAAAGATGGAGTTACTTGTCCGGATAAAAAAATATTATACACTAGGGCTGCAACAACTAATCGATTAAATCGATTAAAATCGATTATACAAATAGTTGCCGATTAATTTAGTCATCGATTCGTTGGATCTATGCTATGCGCATGCGCAGAAGCTTTTTAAAAAAAAAAAAAAAAATTTTTTTTTTTTTTTTTTTTTTTTTTTTAAATAAACCTTAATTTATAAACTGCAACATGTACAAACAGCTGAGAAACAATAATCAAAATAAGTATGGTGCCAGTATGCTGTTTTTTTTTTCAATAAAATACTGGAAAGGATAGAAATGTAGTTTGTCTCTTTTATTATTAATCGATTAATCGAAACAACAATTGACAGATTAATCGATTATCAAATTAATCGTTAGTTGCAGCCCTACTATACACCCAAATGTCATACTCCTAAAAGTTAATAGAGAGCTCTGAACATGAACCTAATGAGATGTTGTAGCTTTAAACCTCATGAATAGCATAAAGCACACAGCAGGTGTGAAACCGGTTGCTATGTTTTTAGACTTGTTTGTGATTAAATCAATTATGTATGAAGAGCCGACGGGCTAGTGTGCCGCTGCATTAAACATTTCATTACTCATGAGCGTCAGGAGTCGGGACACAATCCATGCACATGAGGCGAGTGTTCCTAAAATATGTGCTTCTTTGAAACGCTTTGCTTTTCCCACCCCTCACATCAAAAAAACTGGTTTCCTGGAAGATGTGAATGTGAATTATGAATGTGAATTAAACAGCAAAAAATGCACACCCAATGCATGTAATACACAATACATGCACATTTTTATGGAAAGTAAAATTCTCTACTAAAATGCATCTCAAGTAGGGATGTCCGATAATGGCTTTTTGCCGATATCCGATATGCCGATATTGTCCAACTCTTTAATTACCGATACCGATATCAACCGATACCGATATCAACCAATATATACAGTCGTGGAATTAACACATTATTATGCCTAATTTGGACAACCAGGTATGGTGAAGATAAGGTACTTTTTAAAAAAATGAATCAAATAAAATAAGATCAATAAATTAAAAACATTTTCTTGAATAAAAAAGAAAGTAAAACAATATAAAAACAGTTACATAGAAACTAGTAATTAATGAAAATGTGTAAAATTAACTGTTAAAGGTTAGTACTATTAGTGGAGCACGCACAATCATGTGTGCTTACGGACTGTATCCCTTGCAGACTGTATTGATATATATTGATATATCATGTAGGAAGCAGAATATTAATAACAGAAAGAAACAACCCTTTTGTGTGAATGAGTGTAAATGGGGGAGGGAGGTTTTTTGGGTTGGTGCACTAATTGTAAGTGTATCTTGTGTTTTTTATGTGGATTTAATAAAAAAAAAAAAAAAAATAAAAAAAAACGATACTGATAATAACAAACCGATACCGATAATTTCCGATATTACATTTTAACGCAGATATCGGCCGATAATATCGGCAGGCCGATATTATCGGACATCTCTAATGTTGACACAAAAGCTGCCATGCAGGCTGTTTTTTTATTTCTTTTGTGTTTGTTTATTTTAATTTTTTTTGCCATTTCTCGAGAAAAAAAAAGACAAAAAATCTATGTTACAATGAATTATTGCTTAAAAAATTTCACAAAAATATTGCATATATTGTGTGGTTGCCATATAAAAACATCAAAGTTTTCTTTGACAAAAGAGCATAAAACAAACAAAATAATAGTTCAAACGTGATTACTCAAAAATATTAAAGAATTAAAATCAATGGTGTCCTGCATTATTGATCTTTTAAGGCTCTAATTACTAAATACTGCATATTTCAGTTTTACTATAAAAAACAAAGTTGTCTTTGACAGAAAAGGCATAAATAAAACCTGTTGTTTTTTTTTTACTTGATATCAACCTGAAGTTGATATATAGATATACTGTAAAAAAACAATAATAATTAGGGATGTCCGATAATGGCTTTTTGCCGATATCCGATATTCCGATATTGTCCAACTCTTTAATTACCGATACCGATATCAACCGATACCGATATCAACCGATATATGCAGTCCTGGAATTAACACATTATTATGCCTAATTTGGACAACCATGTATGGTGAAGATAAGGTACTTTTTTTTAAAATTAGTAAAATAGGATAAATAAATTAAAAACATTTTCTTCAATAAAAAAGAAAGTAAAACAATATAAAAACAGTTACATAGAAACTAGTAATTAATGAAAATTTGTCAAATTAAGTGTTAAAGGTTAGTACTATTAGTGGAGCAGCAGCACGCACAATCATGTGTGCTTACGGACTGTATCCCTTGCAGACTGTATTGATATATATTGATATATAATGTAGGAAGCAGAATATTAATAACAGAAAGAAACAACCCTTTTGTGTGAATGAGTGTAAATGGGGGAGGGAGGTTTTTTGGGTTGGTGCACTAATTGTAAGTGTATCTTGTGTTTTTTTATGTGGATTTAATTTAAAAAAATAATAATAAAAAAAAACAAAAAAAAAACGATACCGATAATAAAAAAAACGATACCGATAATTTCCAATATTACATTTTAAAGCATTTATCGGCCGATAATATCGGCAGGCCGATATTATCGGACATCTCTAATGTTGACACAAAAGCTGCCATGCAGGCTGTTTTTTTATTTCTTTTGTGTTTGTTTATTTTAATTTTTTTTGCCATTTCTCGAGAAAAAAAAAGACAAAAAATCTATGTTACAATGAATTATTACTTTAAAACATTCACAAAAATATTGCATATATTGTGTGGTTGCCATATAAAAACATCAAAGTTTTATTTGACAAAAGAGCATAAAAACGTAAAATGGACAGATATATCTGAAGTTGATCTTGTAATTTAAGTGTGACAAGTTAAAAACAAACTAATAAAAATGTATCACTTTATGAGTGGGGGACCTTTTGGATCCCAAATATATTTAGTAGGATTTTATTTAACTTTTCACTGTGATTACTCAAAAATATTACAGAATTAAAATCAATGGTGTCCTGCATTATTGATCTCTAATTACTAAATACTGCATATTTCAGTTTTACTATAAAAAACAAAGTTGTCTTTGACAGAAAAGGCATAAAACCTGTTTTTTTTTTACTTGATATCAACCTGAAGTTGATATATAGATATACTGTAAAAAAAACAATAATAATTAGGGATGTCCGATAATGGCTTTTTGCCGATATCCGATATTCCGATATTGTCCAACTCTTTAATTACCGATACCGATATCAACCGATATATACAGTCGTGGAATTAACACATTATTATGTCTAATTTGGACAACCAGGTATGGTGAAGATAAGGTACTTTTTAAAAAAATTAGTAAAATAAGATAAATAAATTAAAAACATTTTCTTGAATAAAAAAGAAAGTAAAACAATATAAAAACAGTTACATAGAAACTAGTAATGAATGAAAATGTGTAAAATTAAGTGTTAAAGGTTAGTATTATTAGTGGAGCAGCAGCACCCAAAGTCCCGACTTAAACGTGTGGACAATGCTGAAGAAACAAGTCCATGTCAGAAAAGCAACACATTTAGCTGAACCGCACCAATTTAGTGGTCAAGTGGTCAAGCAGAAGCTTGTGGATGGCTACCAAAAGCGCCTTATTGCAGGTCAACTTGCCAAGGAAGCAAATATTAACATTGCTGTATGTATACTTTTGACCCATTTTTCAGTAGAGCCATAATGAATTCATAAAAGAAGCAAACTTCATGAATGTTTTTTGTGAGCAACAAGTATGTGCTCCAATCTCTACATCACAAACAAATAAGAGTTGTAGAAATGATTGTAAAGTCAAGACAGCCATGACATGATGTTCTTTACTTTTGACCAGGACTGAATGAAGGCTTCCTAAGTTGTGGAGTATGTTCACCTCATGCGAGAGTCCGCCTGCAGATGGCAGCAGCCCGTTTTCATTGGGAAAAGTGTCATTAGGCGAGCTGCAGCCTGAGGCTGGAGTGCTGCTGCTGCTGGGTGAGGAGTCTACTGGGACAGGAGGGAGGGAATTAGTCCAAATGTATTAGAAATATTCACATATAGCAGTAATTGAGGCGTGCGTTACCCAGTGTATCAGGTACTCTGTGTCTGACAGTGGGCGGGGCGCTCTCTTTGCGGGTGAGCGGGCTCTTTCGGGTGTTGAGATGCTTCTTGAGCTTGTGCTTGACTTTCAGATTGGGCTCAGACGCTGACAAAGTCAACAATAGGGAGGTGAGTTGCAGTATGTTTGACTTCAGTGATATTGTTGTGTCTTAAAGGCCTACTGAAATGATTTTTTTTTTCAAACGGGAATAGCAGATCCATTCTATGTGTCATACTTGATCATTTCGCGATATTGCCATATTTTTGCTGAAAGGATTTAGTAGAGAACATCGACGATAAAGTTCGCAACTTTTGCTCGCTGATAAAAAAAAAAGCCTTGCCTGTAGCGGAAGTAGCGTGACGTCACAGGAGCTAGTATTCCTCACAATTCCCCGTTGTTTACAATGGAGCGAGAGACATTCGGACCGAGAAAGCGACGATTACCCCATTAATTTGAGCGAGGTTGAAAGATTTGTGGATGAGGAACGTGAGAGTGAAGGACTAGAGTGCAGTGCAGGACGTATCTTTTTCCGCTCTGACCGTAACTTAGGTACAAGCTGGCTCATTGGATTCCACACTCTCTCCTTTTTCTATTGTAGATCACAGATTTGTATTTTAAACCACCTCGGATACTATATCCTCTTGAAATGGACATTCAAAGTGACTGAACATGTAAATACACGATTAATAATATTCAGCTTTGAGAAGCTAAAAAAAAAAGAAGCTAACCTAGCTACGTAGCCAACGTGATAGCATAGCAGTCTCAAATGCAGATACAAACTACATTTTAAAAAAACCCTGACTGGATGGATAGACAGAAGATCAAAAATACTATTAAACCATGAACATGTAAATACACGATTAATAATATTCAGCTTGGCGAAGCTAAAAAAAATAGAAGCTAACCTAGCAACGTAGCCAACGTGATAGCATAGCAGTCTCAAATGCAAATACAAACTAAATAAAAAAAAAACCCTGACTGGATGGATAGACAGAAGATCAAAAATACTATTAAACCATGAACATGTAAATACACGATTAATAATATTCAGCTTTTCGAAGCTAAAAAAATAGAAGCTAACCTAGCTACGTAGCCAACGTGATAGCATAGCAGTCTCAAATGCAGATAGAAACTCAATTTTAAAAAAACCCTGACTGGATGGATAGACAGAAGATCAAACATACTATTAAACCATGAACATGTAAATACACGGTTAATAATATTCAGCTTGGCGAAGCTAAAAAAACAGAAGCTAACTTAGATGCGGCGGCGGGCTTACTCACTGTAGTGCGTCTGCTATCCTGCTCAAAACACAACACAACCTCCTGGTTGTGTTGCTGCAGCCAACCGCTAATACACCGATCGCACCTACAACTTTCTTCTTTGCAGTCTCCATTGTCCATTAAACAAATTGCAAAAGATTCACCAACACAGATGTCCAGAATACTGTGGAATTTTGTCGAAGAAAACAGAGGTATTTGAATTGGGTCCAAACACTTCCCTTGCCCTCGTGACGTCACGCGCATACGTCATCATACATAGACGTTTTCAAGCGGAAGTTTCCTGGGAAGTTTCAAATGTCACTTTATAAGTTAACCCGGCCGTATTGGCATGTGTTGGCTACTGAAAGCCACTACTAGCGACCACGCAGTCTGATAGTTTATATATCAATGATGAAATCTTAACATTGCAACACATGCCAATACGGCCGGGTTAACTTATAAAGTGACATTTTAAACTTCCCGGGAAATATCCGTCTGAAAACGTCTATGTATGATGACGTATGCGTGTGACGTCACTAGCTAAACAGAAGTATTGGTACCCCATTGTATCCAAAACAAACAGCTCTGTTTTCATCTCAAAATTCCACAGTATTCTGGACATCTGTGTTGGTGAATCTTTTGCAATTTGTTTAATGAACAATGAAGACTGCAAAGAAGAAAGTTGCAGGGGGGATCGGTGTATTAGCGGCTGGCTGCAGCAACACAACCAGGAGGACTTTGACTTGGATAGCAGACGCGCTATCCGACGCCGACCGCATCTATGATCGGGTGAAGTCCTTCGTCGCGCCGTCGATCGCTGGAACGCAGGTGAGCACGGGTGTTGATGAGCAGATGAGGGCTGGCTGGCGTAGGTGGATAGCTAATGTTTTTAGCATAGCTCTGTGAGGTCCCGTTGCTAAGTTAGCTTCAATGGCGTCGTTAGCAACAGCATTGTTAAGCTTCGCCAGGCTGGAAATTATTAACCGTGTAGTTACATGTCCATGGTTTAATAGTATTGTTGATCTTCTGTCTATCCTTCCAGTCATGGGTTTATTTATTTTGTTTCTATCTGCAGTTGCTATCACGTTAGCTCAGTAGCTAAAGTGCTTCGCCGATGTATTGTCGTGGAGATAAAAGTCACCGTGAATGTCCATTTCGCGTTCTCGACTCTCATTTTCAAGAGGATATAGTATCCCAGGTGGTTTAAAATACAAATCCGTGATCCACAATAGAAAAAGGAGAGAGTGTGGAATCCAATGAGCCAGCTTGTACCTAAGTTACGGTCAGAGCGAAAAAAGATACGTCCTGCACTGCACTCTAGTCCTTCACTCTCACATTCCTCATCCACGAATCTTTCATCCTGGCTCAAATTAATGGGGTAATCGTCGCTTTCTCGGTTTGAATCGCTCTCGCTGCTGGTGTAAACAATGTGGAAATGTGAGGAGCCTTTCAACCTGTGACGTCACGCTACTTCCGGTACAGGCAAGGCTTTTTTTATCTGCGAACTTTATCGTCGATGTTCTCTACTAAATCCTTTCAGCAAAAATATGGCAATATCGCGAAATGATCAAGTATGACACATAGAATGGATCTGCTATCCCCGTTTAAATTAAAAAAAAATTCATTTCAGTAGGCCTTTACACAGAATGCAAGAGTCTTCTGAAATGTTACCTGCCCGGCGTAGTGGCGTTCTTTCTGAGCCCTCAGAGGAAGGCTGTGACGGAGAGGAGACCAGAGGTTGGGACGGAACATTCGGGTCTGGGCCCAGTTTTCTGTGAGAACACACAAAATTAACATTTGATGCGAGCAATATGAGGAGCTCTGGATATCAAACATTAAGATGGGTCAAACGATATTGTGACGCTGTGTCCCGGAGGGGTGTAACGGTACGTGTATTTGGATTGAACCGTTTCGGTACGGGGGGTTCGGTTCGGTACGGAGGTGTACCGAACGAGTTTCCACACGAACATTTAAAGTAGCCGCCTAAGCTAAAGTCTTAACAAGTCTTAACCACCCACACAACCATCTGATTGGTTACATACAGAGCGGTAACAGCCAATCAGAAGTGCGTATTCAGAGCGCATGCAGTCAGTTCTTAGTTTAGCAGGTAATCATCAGGCAGCGGACTCTCCCCAAATGATAATAAACACCTCCCAGTCAACTACTAGTAACATCACTATGAGCTTCAGCTCGCTCGCAGTCCTGGCTTGATGTGAAGGCTAATTCGCTCATTTTGCGGTGTGTGTGCGTGTGTGTTACGGACAGCAAAGCCCTGTCTGTCTGTTATTTCACTTTACCCTTTTCTGTGTTGATTGAGCTGTGTTGAAGCAGCAAAAAAGGACATTATGTTAAATGAAGAGTTTCTGTCTCTGATAGTTGATATAATAATGTAAGTGCATCATTAAGCCTGCATGAACTCCATGGTGTTCAGGGATGAATAGTCTCTCCTATTGCTATTGTACTATTTTGTCAGCTATAGTTACATTAATCATTAGTAATGGAGCAGCCTAGTTTTGAATGGCAGGGTCCCTGCTATCACATGTTGATCAAAATTAGGGATGTCCGATAATGGCTTTTTGCCGATATCCGATATTACGATATTGTCCAACTCTTTAATTACCGATACCGATATCAACCGATATATGCAGTTGTGGAATTAACACATTATTATGTCTAATTTGGACAACCAGGTATGGTGAAGATAAGGTACTTTTAAAAAAAAATTATAAAATAAAATAAGATAAATAAATTAAAAACATTTTCTTGAATAAAAAAGAAAGTAAAACAATATAAAAACAGTTACATAGAAACTAGTAATGAATGAAAATGAGTAACATTAACTGTTAAAGGTTAGTACTATTAGTGGAGCAGCAGCACGCACAATCATGTGTGCTTACGGACTGTATTCCTTGCAGACTGTATTGATATATATTGATATATAATGTAGGAAGCAGAATATTAATAACAGAAAGAAACAACCCTTTTGTGTGAATGAGGAGGGAGGTTTTTTGGGTTGGTGCACTAATTGTAAGTGTATCTTGTGTTTTTTATGTGGATTTAATTTAAAAAAATACATAAATAAATAAATAAATTTAAAAAACCGATACCGATAATAAAAAAACCGATACCAATAATTTCCGATATTACATTTTAACGCATTTAGGGCCGATATTATCGGACATCCTTAATAAAAATATAACATTTACATAATTAAAAATCAACTCGAGGCTTCCCAAATGCTGTAATAAATGAAGCATGATGAGTTGACTTGAAACTGTTTAATGTTGCACTTTTTATATGTAGAAGAAAAGTTTTGTCATTTTATTTAATCTGAGCAACAACTTGAGGCAGTTTAATGTTGATTAACGTGGGCAGAATTATTATAGTGTTCCCAATGTTAAAAGGAGAAAGCCATTGTTTACAAATTTGGTAAATAAATGCGTTAAAATGTAATATCGGAAATTATTGGTATCGTTTTTTTTATTATCTGTATCGTTTTTTTTTTTATTTTTTATTAAATCAACATAAAAAAACACAAGATACACTTACAATTAGTGCACCAACCCAAAAAACCTCCCTCCCCCCATTTCTTTCTGTTATTAATATTCTGCTTCCTACATTATATATCAATATATATCAATACAGTCTGCAAGGGATACAGTCCGTAAGCACACATGATTGTGCGTGCTGCTACTCCACTAATAGTACTAACCTTTAACACTTCATTTTACTCATTTTCATTCATTACTAGTTTCTATGTAACTGTTTTTATATTGTTTTACTTTCTTTTATATTCAAGAAAATGTTTTTAATTTAGTTATCTTATTTTATTATTATTTTTAAAAAGTACCTTATCTTCACCATACATGGTTGTCCAAATTAGGCATAATAATGTGTTAATTCCACGATTGTATGTATCGGTTGATATCGGTATCTGTAATTAAAGAGGTGGACAATATCGGAATATCGGATATCGGCAAAAAGCCATTATCGGACATCCCTATAAATAACCAAAAAATGTATATTTTGTTGTTTTCTTACTGTACCGAAAATGAACCGAACCGTGACCTCTAAACCGAGGTACGTACCGAACCGAAATGTTTGTGTACCGTTACACCCCTCGTGTCCCGCCATACCTTGACGTGTGTGTCACTTTAAGAAAAGAAAAAAAAACACGTAATGGAAATGAGGAAAAGGAACACATGTGGGATGATTTTAATGCCAAATAAGGCAACTGTTCTTTTCCTGTTCACTATTTAGCTCACCGTTCATATTCCTTTCTGCACAGCCATTTGTTGGGGGGGGGGGGAACTTTTGTGTTTGCCTACTATTCATTTTATTTTCAGGTCAAATGCAGGGATTTTTTTATTTTTAATCCAGTTGACTGCGCCATTATGAAACACCAACACAATATTGGTGCAGTGCCAATACAGCCGGTGAGTGTGCCACACACTCGCTGAAGTAAGGAAGAACTACAGATGGGAATTAGCGTTTAGCTCCTGTAAATCTGGGGCAGCCATTGATGCTTTATGAAAAGTATGTCGTGGACATTTAGACTTAGAGCGGCAGGAAGTAACCCTCCACAATAAAAGTCTTTGCATGTTTTCAATGGATATTTTAAATATGGGTTACACTTCCTTTTTACTGTCATTCAAATTTGAACTTTACAGTACAGATAAGAACGAAATGTCATTGCATGAGCTCATGGTAGTGCGGGATAAAAAAGCAATAAATAAGATATAAATAAATAGATGACTGTACAGATAAATATATTGCACTTTTGCATATGCATCCACGTTTATGGATGTATGTTATATTGTCTTTATATCTATATCATATACACCGTGCACAAACTCATAAAATAATGTTTACATTGTCATCATTAGTGTAGAGTCTGAGCAAATAACTAACTGTATCCATCATAAAAAAAACTGTTTAAAAATTGCACATTAAAATGGTCAAAGGTAAAAATGCTCACATATCAAATAAAATTTTATTGTACAGTATTTTGTATATTGTGTTGTATATTGTACAGGATTGCTTATTATTTTTATTGGATAGTAGTCTGTTTATTTCAATTCTTATTTTGTATATGTATTACTTCTTGTGTAATTTGTTTTTATCCCATATTTGTTTCCACTACCGCACTTTAAAGTCCTTAATCTTGTCATATGCAAATATAATGACAATAAAGTCCATTCTATTATATTCTATTCTAAAAAAATATGTTAAAATATATATAAATGTTACAAATTATAATAATACAAGTATTACTACTACTACTAATACTATTACTAATAATAACAATTATTATTATTATTACTATTATCTAGAGATGTCCGATAATATCGGCCGATATATGCGTTAAAATGTAATATCGGAAATTATCGGTATCGGTTTTTTTTATTATCAGTATCGTTTTTTTTTTTTTTTTTTTTTTTTTTTTAAAATTAAATCAACATAAAAAACACAAGATACACTTACAATTAGTGCACCAACCCAAAAAAACCTCTCTCCCCCATTCACACTCATTCACACAAAAGGGTTGTTTCTTTCTGTTATTAATATTCTGCTTCCTACATTATATATCAATATATATCAATACAGTCGGCAAGGGATACAGTCCGTAAGCACACATGATTGTGCGTGCTGCTGCTCCACTAATAGTACTAACCTTTAACTGTTCATTTTACTCATTTTCATTCATTACTAGTTTCTATGTAACTGTTTTTATATTGTTTTACTTTCTTTTTTATTCAAGAAAATGTTTTTAATTTATTTACCTTATTTTATTTTATTAATTTTTTTTAAAAGTACCTTATCTTCACCATACCTGGTTGTCCAAATTAGGCATAATAATGTGTTAATTCCACGACTGCATATATCGGTTGATATCGGTATCGGTAATTAAAGAGTTGGACAATATCGGAATATCGGATATCGGCAAAAAGCCATTATCGGACATCCCTACTATTATCATTTTATTAGAGAAGTTGCAAAGATCCTGACACAACCTCCTTGGCGGAGGTAATCCTACAGATTCTCAAACTGTGGTATGCTAGCTCTATCTAGTGGTACGCCAAAGAATTACCTCATTAAATACTCAAAGGCGTAAAATTGACAGTGTAAATATTACATTTACTTGTTGAATAAAACCTCCGCCTTGTTTTGAATGACTACTTATGCCTACTATGCTAACGCTGTGTTGTAATTTTGGTCGTTTTGGTGGTACTTGGAGAGCCAAGTGTTTTCTGAGGTGGTATTTGGTGAATAAAGTTTGAGAAGCGTTGCTATAGAGCCGTGATTGTCAAACTGTGGTATGCGGGCTACGTCTATTTAATCAAGAGTCACTTGATTAAATATTTAAACACAGTGATACTGTTCAAAGTGTGTGTACTGTTACATTGGCCTAGAACAGGGGTCACCAACGTGGTGCCCGCGGGCACCAGGTAGCCCGTAAGGACCAGATGAGTAGCCCGCTGGCCTGTTCTAAAAATAGCTCAAATAGCAGCACTTACCAGTGAGCTGCCTCGATTTTTTACATTTTATTTATTTACTAGCAAGCTGGTCTCGCTTTGCTCGACATTTTTCTAAGAGAGACAAAACTCAAATAGAATTTGAAAATCCAAGAAAATATTTTAAAGACTTGGTCTTCTTTTGTTTAAATAAATGCATTCATTGTTTTACTTTGCTTCTTATAACTTTCAGAAAGACAATTTTAGAGAAAAAATACAACCTTAAAAATGATTTTAGGATTTTTAAACACATATACCTTTTTTACCTTTTAAATTCCTTCCTCTTCTTTCCTGACAATTTAAATCAATGTTCAAGTAATTTTTTTTTTTTATTGTAAAGAATAATAAATACATTTTCATTTAATTCTTTATTTTAGCTTCAGTTTTTTCGACGAAGAGTATTTGTGAAATATTTCTTCAAACTTATTATGATTAAAATTCAAATAAAATATTCTGGCAAATCTAGAAAATCTGTAGAATCAAATTTAAATGTTATTTCAAAGTCTTTTGAATTTCTTTTAAAATTTTTGTTCTGGAAAATCTAGAAGAAATAATGATTTGTCTTTGTTAGAAATATAGCTTGGTCTAATTTGTTATATATTCTAACAAAGTGTAGACTGGATTTTAACCTATTTAAAACATGTCATCAAAATTCTAAAATTAATCTTAATCAGGAAAAATTACTAATGATGTTCCATAAATTATTTTTAAATTTTTTCAAAAAGATTCGAATTAGCTAGTTTTTCTCTTCTTTTTCTCTGTTGAATTTTGAATTTTGAAGAGTCGAAATTGAAGATAAACTATGTTTCAAAATTTAATTGTCATTTTTTTCGTGTTTTCTCCTCTTTTAAACCGTTCAATTGAGTGTAAATATCATTAATTATTAATAATAACATAGAGTTAAAAGTAAATTGAGCAAATTGGCTATTTCTGGCAATTTATTGAAGTGTGTATCAAACTGGTAGCCCTTCACATTAATCACTACCCAAGAAGTAGCTCTTGCTTTCAAAAAGGTTGCTGACCCCTGGTCTAGAATATTAAACATATAGTACAGGCCAAAAGTTTGGACACACCTTCTCATTCAATGCTTTTTCTTTATTTCCATGACTATTTACGTTGTAGATTGTCACATCAAAACTATGAATGAACACATGTGGTTGACAAAAAAACGGCGAAATAACCGAGAACATGTTTTATATTTTAGTTTCTTCGTCGATGAGCTTCAAGCACACCTGTGAAGTGAAAACCGTTTCAGGTGACTACCTCTTGAAGCTCATGGAGAGAATGCCAGGAGTGTGCGAAAATGTAATCAGAGCAAAGGGTGGCTATTTTGAAGGAACTAGAATATAAAACAAGTTTTCAGTCTTGATGTGACAATCTACAACAGTGGTTCTTAACCTGGGTTGGATGGAACCCTAGGGGTTCGGTGAGTCGGGCTCAGGGGTTCGGCGGAGGTCGAGACACACCTGAATCATCGTGTAAATAAAAACTTTTCCCTATCGGCGTATTACGGATACGGCAACAGCTGACCGGTTGGCAGGTGTGTCATTTGTTGTGAGTTTATGCACTGTGTTCAGGGTTTCCCACACATTCATTTATTTGTGGCGGCCCGCCACGAAAGAATTACATCCGCCACAAATTAAAAAAAAATTAAAAAAAACATTTATTTTTTTTATTTTTATTTTTATTTTATTTTTTTATTTATTTATGTATTTATTTTTTTGTCCTCTCCAGCTTCTCAGGCAAATCATATAGTTGATGTAGATGCCCATATCGGCTGTTCACATTTACTTTACAAAAGAGAAGAGTAGGATACTTCTCTTGTTGCCTTATTTGTATTTGACCACTACTGTTTTCTGTTTATTTGTTACTGACTGTGGCAGGACACCTCTGCCTCTGTTTCACTTTATGTTGCTGGTAAATAATATGGTTGTAGTAGTAGGCTAAAGTTAAATTATTTGGTATGCACTAATTAAAGGGGCAGAGCTTTAAGAGACATTTTAGCTTTTATATTTTATAAGATATATTTGTTGTAAGAACCACAATTAATAAATATATTTCAGTGAATAACTTATTGTTCAAATCTGTATATAAATATGTACATAAAGTGTTGTAATTATATTGTAAAATGGATGGATGGATGGACGTTTAAAACAAAACTGTTATTATTAATTAGTAAGTATACATTTTTTTAGCCTTTTTAGAGAAAATCAAATCATTGTAGTAAATTATGCAAATTACTCGATGATGTCATGGTGACCACGCCCATAGCCACGCCCCCACCGCCACAGGTATCTTGGCAGTTTATGGGAAACACTGGTGTTGGTTTTGTTGTTTGAACAAGGTGATGTTCATGCACGCTTCATTTTGTGCACCAGTAATAAAACATGGTAACACTTTAGTATGGGGAAAATATTCACCATTAATTAGTTGCTTATTAACATGCAAATTAGTAAGATATTGGCTCTTAACTAGTCATTATTAAGTACTTATTAATGCCTTATTCAGCATGGCCTTATTATAACCCTAACCCTCTAACCCTCTAACCCTAACCAAATAACTCTAAATTAAATATTTGATACTTAGAATATGTTCCCCATACTAAAGTGTCACCAAAAAACATATAACTTTGTCTTGAATTTGAAAGACAAACAACATTTTATTTTTCACTAAAGAAGGGTTGGGTGAATGCGCATATGAAACTGGTGGGGTTCGGGACCTCCAACAAGGTTAAGAACCACTGATCTACAATGTAAAGCAGGGGTCACCAACCTTTTTGAAAGCAAGAGCTACTTCTTGGGTAGTGATTAATGCGAAGGGCTACCAGTTTGATACACACTTAAATAAATTGCCAGAAATAGCCAATTTGCTCAATTTACCTTTAACTCTATGTTATTATTAATAATTAATGATATTTACACTTAATTGAACGGTTTAAAAGAGGAGAAAACACGAAAAAAATGACAATTAAATTTTGAAAAATAGTTTATTTTCAATTTCGACTCTTTAAAATTCAAAATTCAACCGAAAAAAAAGAAGAGAAAAACTAGCTAATTCGAATCTTTTTGAAAAAATTAAAAAAATAATTTATAGAACATCATTAGTATTTTTTTCTGATTAAGATTAATTTTAGAATTTTGATGACATGTTTTAAATAAGTTAAAATCCAATCTGCACTTTGTTAGAATATATAACAAATTGGACCAAGCTATATTTCTAACAAAGACAAATCATTATTTCTTCTATATTTTCCAGAACAAAAATTTTAAAAGAAATTCAAAAGACTTTGAAATAAGATTTAAATTTGATGCTACAGATTTTCTAGATTTGTTTTTATATAGTTTTATATAAACTATAAAAACTTGAAACAGAATAATTTTTTCGAATTTTAATCATAATAAGTTTGAAGAAATATTTCACAAATATTCTTTGTCGAAAAAACACAAGCTAAAATGAAGAATTAAATTAAAATGTATTTATTATTGTTTACAATAAAAAAAAAAAATTTACTTGAACATCGATTTAAATTGTCAGGAAAGAAGAGGAAGGAATTAAAAAGGTAAAAAGGTATATGTGTTTAAAAATCCTAAAATCATTTTTTAAGGTTGTATTTTTTCTCTAAAATTGTCTTTCTGAAAGTTATAAGAAGCAAAGTAAAAAAAATAATGAATGTATTTAAACAAGTGAAGACCAAGTCTTTAAAATATTTTCTTGGATTTTCAAATTCTATTTGAGTTTTGTCTCTCTTAGAATTAAAAATGCCGGGCAAAGCGAGACCAGCTTGCTAGTAAATAAATACAATTTAAAAAATAGAGGCAGCTCACTGGTAAGTGCTGCTATTTGAGCTATTTTTAGAACAGGCCGGCGGGCTACTCATCTGGTCCTTACGGGCTACCTGGTGCCCGCGGGCACCGCGTTGGTGACCCCTGATGTAAAGAGTCATGAAAATAAAGAAAACATTGCATTGACTGAGAAGGTGTGTCCAAACTTTTGGCCTGTACTGTACTTGTGTAAATAAAACCTCCGCCTACTACACTACTGTATTTTATTATTGGTCATTTTGTGTTTTCTGAGGTGGTTCTTGGTCAAAAATGTTGTGCTAAAGAGCACTGGGAGTAAAATCAGACAAAATGTATTTGAGTTGCTGTAAAAAATTTTTTAAAAAAGGAGCATTATCAAGATTGAAGTTAGATTTCTTCATCTCTTCATAGCACCTGCTGAAGAAAACCAGAATTGAATTGTCCGTTAGGGAAGCATCTTGCATCACCTGTATGCCACTGGCGTTACAGCCAAAGGGTTGGAGCTGGTTCTTTCCAGCGCCGCCTGCTTCTGCTTCTTCAAGATGACCTGCTGGAGCTTCTGTTTCACCAGTGAACTGGCCACTGCACCTGGCCAGCCAAAGCATTACCAAAACACGTCAGTTTTCACAGGTTCAACAGTTAAACGTCCAACTGCTCTGTCTGCGCTCAACGAGGTGACAGAAGGTGCTGCGAAGGTTCAAGTCAATATTGACCCAATGACTTGTGCGTGTATTCAGAGCTATATTTAGCCCTCACTGTTGCAGCGCTGCTCTATTTATCTCCATTATCAAAGCAAACAGAGGGAAAAAAAACGGCCAATAAAAAGACGACGGAGGTCCTGCTCGGCCAGGAAAGGTTACTATACCAGGGGTCGGCAACCTTTACCACTCAAAGAGCCATTTTGGCAAGTTTCACAAATTAAAGAAAGTAATGGGAGCCACAAAAAAAATTTTAAAATGAAAAACACCACATACAAAGCTTTAATGCTTTGTGCTATGTTAACCAGGGGTCTCCGACACACTTTAATGTGGAAATTTGATGTTAGTGCAGCCCGCAAGTTTTGAATGAATAACGCTTGATAGCGTCATACTTGCCAACCCTCTCATTTTTCCCGGGAGACTCCCGAATATCAGAGCGTGATGACACTGCATTTGGCGCCCTCTACAGTCTGCCCTAACAGTGTACCTGCTCGACCACACGTAGAATGCAATTTCAGCTTGCTCACGTAAGTGACAGCAAGGCGTACTACCTCAGCAGCCACACATCTTACACTGACGGTACCAATACCCAGAATCCCATGCAGCCCTAACTCTTCCGCTCAACCAACGCACGGAGAGGGGGCGGGGGAGTTGATGTGTGGGGGGATTTGGTGGTAGCGGGGGTGTATAATGTAGACCGGAAGAGTTAGGGCTGCATGGGATTCTGGGTAATGGTTGTGTTGTGTTTATGTTGTGTTACGGTGGGATGTTCTCCAGAAATGTGTTTTTCATTCTTTTTTGGTGTGGGTTCACAGTGTGGCGCATATTTGTAACGTAACAATGTTAAAGTTGTTTGATACGGCTACCGTCAGTGTAAGCTGTGTGGCTGATGAGTAAGTATGCTTTGCTGTCTCCTGTGTGTGCAAGTAATAACAACATGCAACATGTGGCTGGACTGGCACGCTGTATGTAAATGCTATAGAGGACAATTACTGCAGTGCAATTAGGGCACGCCTCTTATTTAGTAATTAGAGTGTAAATAGGATTATTTTTTCCCTGGGAGTAATCTATGAGAGACACTGAGATCCATAAGTCTCCTGGGAAAATCGGGGGGGGGGTCGGCATGTATGTAGCTGAGCCGCATCAGAGTGGTCAAAGAGCCGCATGCGGCTCCGGAGCCGCGGGTTGCCGACCCCTGTACTATACTGTAAGGCAGGAGTGTGTCGTGAGATACAGTCCGCTGTGCCGTGGGAGATGATCTCGTTTCACCTATTTAGGCTGAATATATTTTGTGCAAAGCAGTAATTATAGTCTGCAAATGATAAATACCGTAATTTCCGGACTATAAGCCGCTACTTTTCCCCCTCGTTCTGGTCCCTGCGGCTTATACAAGGGTGCGGCTTATACAAGGGTGCGGCTTATATACGGCCTGTTCTTCTCCGGCACCGACGAAGAGGATTTCGGTGGTTTTAGTACGCAGGAGGAAGACGATGACACAATGATTATAGACTGACTTAGGCTGGTTATTTTGGTAACGTACAGGCGAGCACTTTGTATTACTTTGCAGCGTTGTATTATTTGTACTCTGCACGAATGCTGTTCGCCATGTCAAAGATGTGAACGTTTGATTGAATGATTGAAAGATTTATTGTTAATAAATGGGACGCTCATCTCTGTCCCGACAATCCCCTCCGTGGTAGCAGGAACCCCTATATCAGGGGTCACCAACCTTTTTGAAACCAGGAGCTACTTCTTGGGTAGTGATTAATGCGAAGGGCTACCAGTTTGATACACACTTAAATAAATGGCCAGAAATAGCCAATTTGCTCAATTTACCTTTAACTCTATGTTATTATTAATAATTAATGATATTTACACTTAATTGAACGGTTTAAAAGAGGAGAAAACACGAAACAAATGACAATTACATTTTGAAACATAGTTTATCTTCAATTTCGACTCTTTAAAATTCAAAATTCTACCGAAAAAAAAGAAGAGAAAAACTAGCTAATTCGAATCTTTTTGAAAAAATTTAAAAAATAATTTATGGAACATCATTAGTCATTTTTCCTGATTAAGATTCATTTTAGAATTTTGATGACATGTTTTAAATAGGTTAAAATCCAATCTATACTTTGTTAGAATATATAACAAATCATTATTTCTTCTAGATTTTACAGAACAAAAATTTTAAAAGAAATTCAAAAGACTTTGAAATAAGATTTAAATTTGATTCTACAGATTTTCTAGATTTGCCAGAATAATTTTTTTGAATTTTAATCATAATAAGTTTCAAGAAATATTTCACAAATATTCTTCATCGAAAAAACAGAAGCTAAAATGAAGAATTAAATTAAAATTGATGTATTATTCTTCACAATAAAAAAAATTGACTTGAACATTGATTTAAATTGTCAGGAAAGAAGAGGAAGGAATTTAAAAGGTAAAAAGGTATATGTGTTTAAAAATCCTAAAATCATTTTTAAGGTTGTATTTTTTCTCTAAAATTGTCTTTCTGAAAGTTATAAGAAGCAAAGTAAAAAAATTAATGAATTTATTTAAACAAGTGAAGACCAAGTCTTTAAAATATTTTCCTGGATTTTCAAATTCTATTTGAGTTTTGTCTCTCTTAGAATTAAAAATGTCGGGCAAAGCGAGACCAGCTTGCTAGTAAATAAATAACATTTAAAAAATAGAGGCAGCTCACTGGTAAGTGCTGCTATTTGAGCTATTTTTAGAACAGGCCAGCGGGCTACTCATCTGGTCCTTACGGGCTACCTGGTGCCCGCGGGCACCGCGTTGGTGACCCCTGCCCTATATACTACGCTAATTACACATCAAAACCCTGCGGCTTATAGTCGGGTGCGGCTTATATATGGAGCAATCTGTATTTTCCGCATTACTGTATCGGTCTGTTGTGGTGAAGAAGGAGCTGAGCCGGAAGGCAAAGCTCTCAATCTACCGGTCGATCTACGTTCCCATCCTCACCTATGGTCATGAGCTTTGGGTTATGACCGAAAGGACAAGATCACGGGTACAAGCGGCCCAAATGAGTTTCCTCCGCCGGGTGGCGGGTCTCTCCCTTAGAGATAGGGTGAGAAGCTCTGTCATCCGGGAGGAGCTCAAAGTAAAGTCGCTGCTCCTCCACATGGAGAGGAGCCAGATGAGGTGGTTCGGGCATCTGGTCAGGATGCCACCCGAACGCCTCCCTAGGGAGGTGTTTAGGGCACGTCCGACTCTCACACTACTATGTTAGATCCACTATGGACTGGACTCTCACACTATTATGTTAGATCCACTATGGACTGGACTCTCACACTATTATGTTAGATCCACTATGGACTGGACTCTCACTATTATGTTAGATCCACTATGGACTGGACTCTCACACTATTATGTTAGATCCACTATGGACTGGACTCTCACTATTATGTTAGATCCACTATGGACTGGACTCTCACACTATTATGTTAGATCCACTATGGACTGGACTCTCACTATTATGTTAGATCCACTATGGACTGGACTCTCACACTATTATGTTAGATCCACTATGGACTGAACTCTCACACTATTATGTTAGATCCACTATGGACTGGACTCTCACTATTATGTTAGATCCACTATGGACTGGACTCTCACACTATTATGTTAGATCCACTATGGACTGGACTCTCACTATTATGTTAGATCCACTATGGACTGGACTTTCACACTATTATGTTAGATCCACTATGGACTGGACTCTCACTATTATGTTAGATCCACTATGGACTGGACTCTCACTATTATGTTAGATCCACTATGGACTGGACTCTCACACTATTATGTTAGATCCACTATGGACTGGACTTTCACACTATTATGTTAGATCCACTATGGACTGGACTCTCACTATTGTGTTAGATCCACTATGGACTGGACTCTCTCACTATTATGTTAGATCCACTATGGACTGGACTTTCACACTATTATGTTAGATCCACTATGGACTGGACTCTCTCACTATTATGTTAGATCCACTATGGACTGGACTCTCACTATTATGTTAGATCCACTATGGACTGGACTCTCACACTATTATGTTAGATCCACTATGGACTGGACTTTCACACTATTATGTTAGATCCACTATGGACTGGACTCTCACTATTATGTTAGATCCACTATGGACTGGACTCTCACTATTATGTTAGATCCACTATGGACTGGACTCTCACACTATTATGTTAGATCCACTATGGACTGGACTTTCACACTATTATGTTAGATCCACTATGGACTGGACTCTCACTATTGTGTTAGATCCACTATGGACTGGACTCTCTCACTATTATGTTAGATCCACTATGGACTGGACTTTCACACTATTATGTTAGATCCACTATGGACTGGACTCTCTCACTATTATGTTAGATCCACTATGGACTGGACTCTCACTATTATGTTAGATCCACTATGGACTGGACTCTCACACTATTATGTTAGATCCACTATGGACTGGACTTTCACACTATTATGTTAGATCCACTATGGACTGGACTCTCACTATTATGTTAGATCCACTATGGACTGGACTCTCACTATTATGTTAGATCCACTATGGACTGGACTCTCACTATTATGTTAGATCCACTATGGACTGGACTTTCACACTATTATGTTAGAACCACTATGGACTGGACTCTCACTATTGTGTTAGATCCACTATGGACTGGACTCTCTCACTATTATGTTAGATCCACTATGGACTGGACTTTCACACTATTATGTTAGATCCACTATGGACTGGACTCTCACTATTATGTTAGATCCACTATGGACTGGACTCTCACTATTATGTTAGATCCACTATGGACTGGACTCTCACACTATTATGTTAGATCCACTATGGACTGGACTTTCACACTATTATGTTAGATCCACTATGGACTGGACTCTCACTATTGTGTTAGATCCACTATGGACTGGACTCTCTCACTATTATGTTAGATCCACTATGGACTGGACTTTCACACTATTATGTTAGATCCACTATGGACTGGACTCTCTCACTATTATGTTAGATCCACTATGGACTGGACTCTCACTATTATGTTAGATCCACTATGGACTGGACTCTCACACTATTATGTTAGATCCACTATGGACTGGACTTTCACACTATTATGTTAGATCCACTATGGACTGGACTCTCACTATTATGTTAGATCCACTATGGACTGGACTCTCACTATTATGTTAGATCCACTATGGACTGGACTCTCACACTATTATGTTAGATCCACTATGGACTGGACTCTCACTATTATGTTAGATCCACTATGGACTGGACTTTCACACTATTATGTTAGATCCACTATGGACTGGACTCTCACTATTATGTTAGATCCACTATGGACTGGACTTTCACACTATTATGTTAGATCCACTATGGACTGGACTCTCACAATATTATGTTAGATCCACTATGGACTGGACTCTCACTATTATGTTAGATCCACTATGGACTGGACTCTCACACTATTATGTTAGATCCACTATGGACTGGACTCTCACTATTATGTTAGATCCACTATGGACTGGACTCTCACTATTATGTTAGATCCACTATGGACTGGACTTTCACACTATTATGTTAGATCCACTATGGACTGGACTCTCACTATTGTGTTAGATCCACTATGGACTGGACTCTCTCACTATTATGTTAGATCCACTATGTACTGGACTCTCACACTATTATGTTAGATCCACTATGGACTGGACTTTCACACTATTATGTTAGATCCACTATGGACTGGACTCTCACTATTGTGTTAGATCCACTATGGACTGGACTCTCTCACTATTATGTTAGATCCACTATGGACTGGACTTTCACACTATTATGTTAGATCCACTATGGACTGGACTCTCTCACTATTATGTTAGATCCACTATGGACTGGACTCTCTCACTATTATGTTAGATCCACTATGGACTGGACTTTCACACTATTATGTTAGATCCACTATGGACTGGACTCTCACTATTATGTTAGATCCACTATGGACTGGACTCTCACTATTATGTTAGATCCACTATGGACTGGACTCTCACACTATTATGTTAGATCCACTATGGACTGGACTTTCACACTATTATGTTAGATCCACTATGGACTGGACTCTCACTATTGTGTTAGATCCACTATGGACTGGACTCTCTCACTATTATGTTAGATCCACTATGGACTGGACTTTCACACTATTATGTTAGATCCACTATGGACTGGACTCTCTCACTATTATGTTAGATCCACTATGGACTGGACTCTCACTATTATGTTAGATCCACTATGGACTGGACTCTCACACTATTATGTTAGATCCACTATGGACTGGACTTTCACACTATTATGTTAGATCCACTATGGACTGGACTCTCACTATTATGTTAGATCCACTATGGACTGGACTCTCACTATTATGTTAGATCCACTATGGACTGGACTCTCACTATTATGTTAGATCCACTATGGACTGGACTCTCACACTATTATGTTAGATCCTCTATGGACTGAACTCTCTCACTATTATGTTAGATCCACTATGGACTGAACTCTCACACTATTATGTTAGATCCACTATGGACTGGACTCTCACTATTATGTTAGATCCACTATGGACTGGACTCTCACAATATTATGTTAGATCCACTATGGACTGGACTCTCACTATTATGTTAGATCCACTATGGACTGGACTCTCACTATTATGTTAGATCCACTATGGACTGGACTCTCACACTATTACGTCAGACCCACTCGACGTCCATTGCATCCGGTCTCCCCTAGAGGGCCGCGGTCACCCACATCTGCGGTCCTCTCCAAGGTTTGTCATAGTCATTCACATCGACGTCCCATTGGGGTTGTGAGTTTTTCCTTGCCCTTATGTGGGCTCTGTGCCGAGGATGTCGTTGTGGCTTGTGCAGCCCTTTGAGACACTTGTGATTTAGGGCTATATAAATAAACATTGATTGATTGATTGACTGAAATTCGGGAGCCTCCCGGGAAAATCGGGAGGTTGAAACCGATACCGATAATTTCCGATATTACATTTTAAAGCATTTATCGGCCGATATTATCGGACATCTTTAATTATTATTATTATTACTTTGAGACAAGAGCTATAGTGATGCATGCTTGGTTATGCTTTAAAGCAGGGGTCACCAACGCGGTGCCCGCGGGCACCAGGTAGCCCGTAAGGACCAGATGAGTAGCCCGCTGGCCTGTTCTAAAAATAGCTCAAATAGCAGCACTTACCAGTGAGCTGCCTCTATTTTTTAAATGTTATTTATTTACTAGCAAGCTGGTCTCGCTTTGCTCGACATTTTTAATTCTAAGACAGACAAAACTCAAATAGAATTTCAAAATCCAAGAAAATATTTTAAAGACTTGGTCTTCACTTGTTTAAATAAATTCATTATTTTTTTTACTTTGCTTCTTATAACTTTCAGAAAGACAATTTTAGAGAAAAAATACAACCTTAAAAAAGATTTTAGGATTTTTAAACACATATACCTTTTTACCTTTTAAATTCCTTCCTCTTCTTTCCTGACAATTTAAATCAATGTTCAAGTAAATTTATTTTTTTTATTTTAAAGAATAATAAATACATTTTAATTTAATTCTTCATTTTAGCTTCTGTTTTTTCAACAAAGAATATTTGTGAAATATTTCTTCAAACTTACTATGATTCAAATTCCAAAAAAATTATTCTGGCAAATCTAGAAAATCTGTAGAATCAAATTTAAATCTTATTTCAAAGTCTTTTGAATTTCTTTGAAAATTTTTGTTCTGGAAAATCTAGAAGAAATAATGATTTGTCTTTGTTAGAAATATAGCTTGGTCCAATTTGTTATATATTCTAACAAAGTGCAGATTGGATTTTAACCTATTTAAAACATGTCATCCAAATTCTAAAATTAATCTTAATCAGGAAAAATGACTAATGTTCCATAAATTATTTTTTTTATTTTTTCAAAAAGATTCGAATTAGCTAGTTTTGGTATGTGGGCTTGTATTAAGCCTCAGGGAGTTGAACGCCCCTGCCTTACATAGTTCCGGGTCACCCTTGGGCAAGGTGTAGCACCCGAATGCCCCCCCCATCAGGGTTACGATACCCCCCATGAACTACCCTAAAAGAGGATGCGTTACCCGGCCCGGAGGAAGCCCGGGGCCCTCCTCCGGAGCTAGGCCCGGAGGTAGGGCTCGTCAGCGAGCGCCTGGTGGCCGGGCTTGCCACGGAGCCCGGCCGGGCACAGCCCGAAGAAGCTACGTGGACACACCATCTTCTCTGCCACGTGGGCCCACCACCCGCGGTCGGAACCAGTGGGGTCGGGTGCGCTGCCAAGTGGATGGCGGTGAAAGTGGAGGCTCCGGACGGACCAATTCGGGGCAGCAGAGGCTGACTTTCGGGACGTGGAACGTCTCTACGCTGGTGGGGAAGGAGCCTGAGCTGGTGCGAGAGGTGGAGCGCTACCGGTTGGATCTGGTGGGGCTTACCTCTACGCATAGCAAGGGCTCTGAAACCACACTCCTGGACAAGGGATGGACCTTGTTCACTTCTGGAGTTGCTCAGGGTGTGAGGGCACAGGCGGGTGTGGGGATACTCACGAGTCCCCGGCTGAGTGCCTGTACGTTGGAGTTCACCCCAGTGGACAAGAGGGTCGCCTCCCTTCGCCTTAGGGTTGGAGGGGGGAAAACTCTGACTGTTGTTTGTGCATACGCACCAAACAGGAGTTCAGAGTATTCAGCCTTCTTGGATACCTTGCATGGGGTCCTGTATGGGGCGCCGGCAGGGGATTCCATAGTCTTGCTGGGGGACTTCAACGCGCACGTGGGCAATGACAGTGATACTTGGACTGGCGTGATTGGGAGGAACGGTCTCCCTGATCTGAACCTGAGTGGTGGATTGTTATTGGACTTCTGTGCTAGTCACGGACTTGCGATAACAAACACCATGTTCAAGCATAAGGATGCTCATAGGTGTACCTGGTACCAGAGCACCCTAGGCCAAAGATCAATGATCGATTTTGTAATCGTATCAGCTGATCTGAGGCCGTATGTTTTGGACACTCGGGTGAAGAGAGGGGCTGAACTGTCAACTGATCACCATCTGGTGGTGAGTTGGGTTAGATGGCGGGGGAAACCTCTGGACAGACCTGGCAAACCCAAGCGTGTAGTGCGGGTGAACTGGGAACGTTTGGAGGAGTCCTCTGTCCGGAAGGACTTCAACTCCCACCTCCGGCGGGACTTCTCTGCCATCCCTGTGGAGGTTGGGGACATTGAACAGGAATGGGCAATGTTCAAAGCCTCTATTGCTAAAGCTGCAGATGCGAGCTGTGGCCAGAAGGTCTTAGGTGCCTCAAGGGGCGGTAACCCTCGAACACCCTGGTGGACAGTGGTGGTCAGGGAAGCCGTCCGACTGAAGAAGGAGTCCTACCGGGGTATGTTATCCCAGGGGACTCCGGAGGCAGTTGCAAGGTACCGACGGGCCCGAAGGGCAGCGGCCGTGGCTGTGGACGAGGCTAAGCAGAGGGTGTGGGAGCAGTTCGGGGAATCCATGGAGAAGGACTATCGGGCGGCACCAAAGCTGTTCTGGAAGACCATACGGCACCTCAGGAGGGGGAAGCAGGGAACCATCCAAGCTGTGTACGGCAAGGATGGGACTTTGCTGACTTCAAGTGAGGAAGTCGTGGGGCGTTGGAAAGAGCACTTTGAGGAACTCCTGAACCCAAATACATCAGACACACCCTCCCTGATAGGAGCAGGGCCTGAGGATGATGGGGGATCGACGTCGATCTCTCGGAGTGAAGTCACTGAGGTAGTTAGACAACTCCACAGTGGCAAAGCTCCGGGGGTTGACGAGATCCGTCCAGAAATGCTGAAGGCTCTGGGTGTTGATGGGCTGTCTTGGTTGATACGCCTTTTCAACATTGCGTGGAAGTCTGGGACAGTGCCGAGGGAGTGGCAGACTGGGGTGGTGGTTCCCCTTTTCAAAAAGGGGGACCAGAGGGTGTGTGCTAATTACAGGGGTATCACACTACTCAGCCTCCCTGGGAAAGTTTACGCCAAGGTACTGGAAAGGAGGGTCCGGCCGATAGTCGAACCTCAGATTCAAGAGGAGCAATGTGGATTCCGTCCTGGTCGTGGAACAACTGACCAACTCTTTACGCTTGCGGGAATCCTGGAGAGGGCCTGGGAGTATGCCTATCCAGTCTACATGTGTTTTGTGGATTTGGAGAAGGCGTATGACCGCGTCCCTCGGGAGATCTTGTGGGAGGTGCTGAGGGAGTACGGAGTGAGGGGAACCCTGTTGAGGGCCATCCAATCTCTGTACAACCAAAGCGAGAGTTGTGTCCGGGTGCTTGGATGTAAGTCGGATCCGTTTCCAGTGGGGGTTGGTCTCCGCCAGGGCTGCGCTCTGTCACCTATCCTGTTTGTGATTTTCATGGACAGGATTTCTAGGCGGAGTCGTGGCCATGGCGGAGAGGGTATACGTCTCGGGGGGCTAAAGGTTGCGTCACTGCTGTTTGCAGATGATGTGGTCCTGATGGCACCTTCGGTTCGTGACCTTCAGCTCTCACTGGATCGGTTCGCAGCCGAGTGTTCAGCGGCTGGAATGAGGATCAGCATCTCCAAATCTGAGGCCATGGTTCTCAGCAGGAAACCGATGGTTTGTACAGTCCGGGTAGGGGACAGGACTCTGTCCCAGGTGGAGGAGTTTAAGTATCTCGGGGTCTTGTTCACGAGTGAGGGAAAGATGGAGAAGGAAATCAGCCGGAGAATCGGAGCAGCTGGGGCAGTATTGCAGTCTCTCTGCCGCACTGTTGTGACGAAACGGGAGCTGAGCCAGAAGGCAAAGCTCTCGGTCTACCGAGCTATCTACATTCCTACTCTCACCTATGGTCATGAAGTGTGGGTAATGACCGAAAGAATAAGATCGCGGATACAAGCGGCCGAAATGAGTTTCCTCAGAAGGGTGGCTGGCATCTCCCTTAGAGATAGGGTGAGAAGTGCAGTCACCCGAGAGAGACTCGGAGTAGAGCCGCTGCTCCTTCGCTTGGAAAGGAGCCAGCTTAGGTGGTTCGGGCATCTCGTGCGGATGCCTCACGAGCGTCTCCCTAGGGAGGTCCTCGTTGCACGTCCCACTGGGAGGAGGCCCCGCGGCAGGCCAAGGACCAGATGGGGGGATTACATCTCCTCTCTGGCCTGGGAACGCTTCGGGATTCCCCAGGAGGAAGTCGCAAATGTTGCTCTGGAGAGGGAAGTCTGGGGGTCTTTGCTGGAGCTGTTGTCCCCGCGACCCGATTCCGGATAAGCGGTTGAAGATGGATGGATGGATGGATAGTTTTTCTCTTCTTTTTTTCGGTTGAATTTTGAATTTTAAAGAGTCGAAATTGAAGATAAACTATGTTTCAAAATTTAATTGTCATTTTTTTCGTGTTTTCTCCTCTTTTAAACCGTTCAATTAAGTGTAAATATCATTAATTATGAATAATAACATAGAGTTAAAGGTAAATTGAGCAAATTGGCTATTTTTGGCTATTTATTTAAGTGTGTATCAAACTGGTAGCCCTTCGCATTAATCACTACCCAAGAAGTAGCTCTTGGTTCCAAAAAGGTTGGTGACCCCTGCTTTAAAGTCATATCCAACAATTGCCACAACGACTTTTTACTGTCAACTGAGTTTCCTTTTTTAATGACTTCTGCTGGTGGTGTGCCTCCGCATTTTTTCAACGCAAAAAATGTGCCTGGTCTCAAAACAGGTTGCAAAACACTGCTGTAAGGTGTGTGTGACTCACTTTGTTGGCTCTTGTCCTTGTTTTTTAGCTGCTGCAGTTCTTGATGCTTCTCCTGGTGTTCCTGTTCACGTCGCCTCTGCTCCATATTGAACTGAAACACAGGAAAATGGTGTCGGTGCGACTGGAAAAGTAACCACTGAGTTGAAGAGAATGTTGGTTTGAAATAATTATGAGTAATAAATGATGATTGATCCCCTTCTCACCCGGATGTGCTGCTGCAGCTGCTGCTGGGAGAAGGAGGTGCGGGCCGGCGGGGAGAACGGGCTGAGAAGCAGCGGCGGGTGCAGCGGACTGAGGAGCGCCGTGTCGGAGCCGGGGCGCATCCCCCGCTCTCCCACCCTGAGGTCCATGGGCGAAGGAGGCCACGCGCGGCACACAGGAATCTGGAAGGTTTTAAAAGACGTTTCAGTCCACTGCACACTTGACTTTACTGCTTAGCATTCTGGATATAGTACGCTACCTAAAAAAAAAAGGTAACAAAAGCAAAACCATGATATTTTATGATCCCAGCACATTCCTCACCTTTCATTTGCTCAGCAACCTCTAAAGCAGGGGTCACCAACCTTTTTGAAAGCAAGAGCTACTTCTTGGGTAGTGATTAATGCGAAGGGCTACCAGTTTGATACACACTTCAATAAATTGCCAGAAATAGCCAATTTGCTCAATTTACCTTTAACTCTATGTTATTATTAATAATTAATGATATTTACACTTAATTTAATGGTTTAAAAGAGGAGAAAACACGAAAAAAAATGACAATTACATTTTGAAACATAGTTTATCTTCAATTTCGACTCTTTAAAATTCAAAATTCAACCGAAAAAAAGAAGAGAAAAACTAGCTAATTCGAATCTTTTTGAAAATATTAAAAAAGGAATTCATGAGACATCATTAGTCATTTTTCCTGATTAAGATTAATTTTAGAATTTGGATGACATGTTTTAAATAGGTTAAAATCCAATCTGCACTTTGTTAGAATATATAACAAATTGGATCAAGCTATATTTCTAACAAAGACAAATCATTATTTCTTCTAGATTTTCCAGAACAAAAATTTTAAAAGAAATTCAAAAGACTTTGAAATAAGATTTAAATTGGATTCTACAGATTTTCTAGATTTGCCAGAATATTTTTTTTTAAATTTTAATCATGATAAGTTTGAAGAAATATTTCACAAATATTCTTCGTCGAAAAAACAGAAGCTAAAATGAAGAATTAAATTAAAATGTATTTATTATTCTTTACAATAAAAAAAATACATTTACTTGAACATTGATTTAAATTGTCAGGAATAAAGAGGAAGGAATTTAAAAGGTAAAAAGGTATATGTGTTTAAAAATCCTAAAATCATTTTTAAGGTTGTATTTTTTCTCTAAAATGTCTTTCTGAAAGTTATAAGAAGCAAAGCAAAAAAATTAATGAATTTATTTAAACGTTGAGTTATTGATGTTGCTATTGCTCTGCACTATTTTGAGTGTTACTATTTTTGTGATTGCACATTTGCACATTACCTTTTGGGAGTGAACAGAGTTGTTAGAACGCTGGTTTGTAATATATTATTAAAGTTTGACTGACCTATCTGACTGTTTTGTTGACATTCCCTTTAGCGCAGCGTAGGTGCGGCTAATAACACGGGGCGGCTAATAGGTAAACAAGGTTTTGAAATATGCCATTCATTGAAAGTGCGGCTAATAACACGGGGCGCCTTATGGTGCAGAAAATACGGTTCTGCTTTGCTAAAAATATTTTGAACCCAAATAGGTGAAATTAGATGATCTCCCACGGCACACCAAACTGTATCACACAGTGGTTGACAAACACTAGCATAGAAGATGATATACAGTTCATATCTACAGTACACATCCAAAACATTCCCCGCACTTTGACACCAACATCATCCATGTAGAACTTGGCGTGCACAGACAACTTGGTTTCCTTTGGATATGCGTTTTCCAAGGAAAATGGCCTTCCGAAGTGTAGGGTTTAGGACAGGTTTAAGCGGCTTTTTAACTCGTCAGCTGCGTGACGGACGCACGGGCACTATTTCCATGTTCTTTGCATGCTGTTGGGCATATTTGCATTGCAGGCTCCAGTCAATGGGAAACATTGCCTCATCTGGCACTCAAAGCAGGATCCAGGAAGGGAACAGCTTGGGGAAAAAAAAATGCTGGGGGGTAGGGCACGGGCGCGCACACACACACACACACACACGCACACACACACACACATCGCTTGTAGTAATTTGTGTAATGTCCTTGCCACGCTACTGCGGTTGGTCGTCACATTTCAAACATACAGTTGAATCTCGTCTTACTCTTTTATGGTTATGGTGACATACATTCCAAATGAAGACAGACTGGAATGACAGAAATCCATTGGCGCACACACACACACACACACACACACACACACACACACACACACACACACACACACACACACACACACACACACACACACACACACACACACACACACACCAAGACATGCTCAACATTAATGGTAATGAGTAAGAGGGGCTTTATTCATGCTTTAACAAGAAAACAAAGGCCGCTTCATGCACAAACCACTATCTGTCCCTGACTCCTCCCGTTTATAAATATCCCAACAGTCTGGTCTAACATTTACCTACAGTTATCCTTTTGTTTTTACAATGGCAAAATGCCACCTACACACACACTCACACATACACACACACACACACACAAAAATGCAAGGTGACTATGCGGGTTCATTGACAGTGACTGTTGACTTCAAAATAACTTTATATAAACACAACAAATGGTATCTCGCGGCTCTATTGGTCACAGAGCAGGTTTACGGAATCCGACAAATTCCCACGAGCAATCATTTTTGGCAATGAAGGCAAGACCAGAAGATCAGGACCAGAACTTAAAGTGGCAGCCAGCTGCCTAGAACAATTAAAGACAGGGGGATCGACTAATTTCCATCCATTTTCTACCGCTTGTCCCTTTTGGGGTCGCGGGGGGTGCTGGAGCCTATCTCAGCTGCATTCGGGCGGAAGGCGGGGTACACCCTGGACAAGTCGCCACCTCATCACAGGGCCAACACAGATAGACAGACAACATTCACACACTAGGGACCATTTAGTGTTGCCAATCAACCTATCCCCAGGTGCACGTCTTTGGAGGTGGGAGGGGCCTATCCCCAGGTGCATGTCTTTGGAGGTGGGAGGGGCCTATCCCCAGGTGCATGTCTTTGGAGGTGGGAGGGGCCTATCCCCAGGTGCATGTCTTTGGAGGTGGGAGGAAGCCGGAGTACCCGGAGGGAACCCACGCAGTCACGGGGGAGAACATGCAAACTCCACACAGAAAGATCCCGAGCGCAGGACTGAACCCAGGACCTTCGTATTGTGAGGCAGACGCACTAACCCCTCTTCCACCGTGCTGCCTTGTTGGATAAATGTGGAAAAAATAAAAAATAAGGCAGCACACGAGTGGAATGAAGGTAAATAACATCAAATATTAACTATTCACTTTATTGTATGTTGTGAAAGTAGTGACACTCAATCCGAGTGAACAGAATTTTTTTTTTTTTGTCATAAAGAAATACAATCATGTGTGCTTACGGACTATATTCCTGCAGACTGTATTGATCTATATTGATATATAATGTATATATTGTGTTTTTTATGTTGATTTAATTAAACAAAAAATTTTTATTTATTTATTTATTTATTTTTGTAATCCACGGACCGGTACCGGGCCGTGGCCCGGTGGTTGGGGACCACTGCTCCACACGACACCTCCGCTCCGGACAGGCTAACCTCCTCCAACCTCAGAGGACAAAGCTACGAACAATGGGGGACCGGGCTTTCTGCTCCGCCGCTCCCAGTCTGTGGAACGCTCTCTCCCTGACCACCTGAGGGCACCACAGACTGTGAATGCTTTTTAAAAAAGGCTTAAAAATCCTTCTTTTTTTAAAAAAAAAAATTTTTTTTTTTAGATATATGCATACTAGTTCTAGCTATTAGGCTGTTCTAGTTTTTATTTGTGTATTATATTTTATTTTTTATTTTTTTTAATACTCAGTAGCACAGGCCTGGGCAATTATTTTGACTCGGGGGCCACATTTAGAGAAAAAAATGTGTCTGGGGGCCGGTATATCTATTTTTAGGAACATTAATACAAAACCTCACAATAATGTCTAATTGAATGCTAAAAACGTAATGGAATTTTAAATTTTTCTATGAACGATAAACACTGAATATTGACAGAATATGAATGTCACACCCCCTTTCGATCAACATTTTACAATCAAGTGAAACGCGACAAAAGTGCAACAAACAGTGAAATATGAACGTGAAGGGCACAAAATAAACCCACATACAATCTGATATATCACTAAGCTTTAGAACTTTGTTGTGACGATTGCACCAAGAAAAATTCCTAGTTTGCAAACGATGGCAATAAAACTATTCTGATTCTGATTCTGATTCTGAAAATCTCCTTCCAAGTCTGTGGAAACGCTTCCCGCCCACACTGCTAGGTGCTTTGTCTGAGCTGCTGTGACGTACATTACCATAGCAACTAATTAGATGACCATAGTAACTAATTAGATTAATATAGTAACTAGTACATCATCCATAAGCGCAGATTCCAACCATTGAAATACCGTAATTTCCGGACTATAAGCCGCACCTGACTATAAGCCGCACCAGCTAAATTTAGGGTAAAATACAGATTGCTCCATATATAAGCCGCACCCTTGTATAAGCCGCAGGGTTTTGATGTGTAATTAGCGTAGTATATAGGGGTTCCTGCTACCACGGAGGGGATTGTCGGGACAGAGATGACTGTTTGGGAACGCAAAGCGTCCCATTTATTAACAATACATCTTTCAATCATTCAATCAAACTTTCACATCTTTGACATGGCGAACAGCATTCGTGCAGAGTACAAATAATACAACGCTGCAAAGTAATACAAAGTGCTCGCCTGTACGTTATCAAAATAACCAGCCTAAGTCAGTCTTTAATCATTGTGTCATCGTCTTCCTCCTGCGTACTAAAACCCCCGAAATCCTCTTCGTCGGTGCCGGAGAAGAACAGGCCGTATATAAGCCGCACCCTTGTATAAGCCGCAGGGACCAGAACGAGGGGGGAAAGTAGCGGCTTATAGTCCGGAAATTACGGTAGTTGAAGACTGACGGTCATTAGAAAAGATGAGTGCACATCATAATGGCAGCTACACTTTACATCTTAAAGATCTAAAAAAAATTATTTGGGAATGTCCGGCGGGCCAGATTGAAAAGTTCAACGGGCCGCATGTGGCCCCCGGGCCTTAGTTTGCCCAGGTGTGCTGTAGCACTTTGAGGTTGTTTGCTCAATGTAAAGTGTTTTTTACAAAAAAAATCTATTATTATTAGGGATGTCCGATAATGGCTTTTTGCCGATATCCGATATGCCGATATTGTCCAACTCTTTAATTACCGATACCGATATCAACCGATATATACAGTGGTGGAATTAACACATTATTATGCCTAATTTGGACAACCAGGTATGGTGAAGATAAGGTACTTTTTAAAAAAATGAATCAAATAAAATAAGATAAATAAATTAAAAACATTTTCTTGAATAAAAAAGAAAGTAAAACAATATAAAAACAGTTACATAGAAACTAGTAATTAATGAAAATGAGTAAAATTAAGTGTTAAAGGTTAGTACTATTAGTGGAGCAGCAGCACGCACAATCATGTGTGCTTACGGACTGTATCCCTTGCAGACTGTATTGATATATATTGATATATAATGTAGGAAGCACAATATTAATAACAGAAAGAAACAACCCTTTTGTGTGAATGAGTGTGAATGGGGGAGGGAGGTTTTTTGGGGTTGGTGCACTAATTGTAAGTGTATCTTGTGTTTTGTATGTGGATTTAATTTAAAAAAAAAAAAAAAAAAACAACAACAAAAAAACGATACCGATAATTTCCGATATCACATTTTAACGCATTTATCGGCCGATAATATCGGCAGACCGATATTATCGGACATCTCTAATTATTATTATTATTATAATTATTATAAATGATAGTATGGGACAGTTTCCAAGTCCATGTCAGGAAAAGCAACACATTTAGCTGAACTGCACCAATTCTGTCAAAAGGAGTGGTCAAAAATTCCAGCAGAAGCTTGTGGATGGCTACCAAAAGCGCCTTATTGCAGGTAAACTTGCCAAGAGACATGTAAGCAAATATTAACATTGCTGTACGTATACTTTTGACCCTCACATTTTCAGTAGAGCCATAATAAATTCATAAAAGAAGCAAACTTCATGAATGTTTTAGTGAGCAACAAGTATGTGCTCCAATCACTACATCACAAACAAATAAGAGTTGTAGAAATGATTGTAAAGTCAAGACAGTCATGATATTATGTTCTTTACACGTGTATGTACACTTTTGACCGCCACTGTATAAATAATGAGACATTTTGCATATTTTTCAGCATGAAAAAAAGGAATGTTGAGTTTTGCTACTATCCTTTCACTCTTTCAGGAATTGTAATGTCTGCCATGGGACGGTGAGACGCATTATGTAACGACAAAGGGTAATTATAGTAATTGGGAAGCATGCGCAGGGCGTGACGACAATCAACAGTCTGCAGTATTCATAGTTTAGAAGACATGTTGGTTTTGCTCCTCGTCTGCCTTTCTGAGGCGTGTCCAGTCGAGGAACGTATTGCGTTCACCGCTTCTTAGAAAGTCATGAAAATGTACCACGTACGGCAGGGGTCACCAACGCGGTGCCCGCGGGCACCAGGTAGCCCGTAAGGACCAGATGAGTAGCCCGCTGGCCTGTTCTAAAAATAGCTCAAATAGCAGCACTTACCAGTGAGCTGCCTCTATTTTTTAAATTGTATTTATTTACTAGCAAGCTGGTCTCGCTTTGCCCGACATTTTTAATTCTAAGAGAGACAAAACTCAAATAGAATTTGAAAATCCAAGAAAATATTTTAAAGACTTGGTCTTCACTTGTTTAAATAAATTAATTAATTGTTTTACTTTGCTTCTTATAACTTTCAGAAAGACAATTTTAGAGAAAAAAATACAACCTTAAAAAGGATTTTAGGATTTTTAAACACATATACCTTTTTACCTTTTGAATTCCTTCCTCTTCTTTCCTGACAATTTAAATCAATGTGAAAGTTTTTTGTTTTTTTTTTATTGTAAAGAATAATAAATACATTTTAACTTAATTCTTCATTTTAGCTTCTGTTTTTTCGACGAAGAATATTTGTGAAATATTTCTTCAACCTTATTATGATTAAAATTCAAAAAAATTATTGTGGCAAATCTAGAAAATCTGTAGAATCAAATTTAAATCTTATTTCAAAGTCTTTTGAATTTCTTTTACAATTTTTGTTCTGGAAAATCTAGAAGAAATAATGATTTGTCTTTGTTTTGGTCCAATTTGTTATATATTCTAACAAAGTGTAGATTGGATTTTAACCTATTTAAAACATGTCATCAAAATTCTAAAATTAATCTTAATCAGGAAAAATTACTAATAATGTTCCATAAATTATTTTTTTAATTTTTTCACAAAGATTCGAATTAGCTAGTTTTTCTCTTCTTTTTTTCGGTTGAATTTTGAATTTTAAAGAATCGAAATTGAAGATAAACTATGTTTCAAAATGTAATTGTCATTTTTTTCGTGTTTTCTCCTCTTTTAAACCGTTCAATTAAGTGTAAATATCATTCATTATTATTAATAACATAGAGTTAAAGGTAAATTGAGCAAATTGGCTATTTCTGGCAATTTATTTAAGTGTGTATCAAACTGGTAGCCCTTCGCATTAATCACTACCCAAGAAGTAGCTCTTGCTTTCAAAAAGGTTGGTGACCCCTGCTGTACAGTATTATTACAGGAGGAATACCATCCTATTTGGCTCAATGTTTACCCAAATCTAGTGTCTCTTTACGCTGAACATGTGCTGTGCTCGTTTAGGACTGGTTTAACGGGTCGGACCACGATGCTCTTTGTCTGACTGTATTCCAGGGTGACAGAGCAATAAAAACACTGAAATAGGAAAGAAAAACAAAAACCAAAGATAAGCCAGATTCAGAGAAAACACAGCAGGATGTCAAAGGAGAGAAGAAATATTGTGGACAAAGTCAACAACAATAGGAAGGCACTGCGTATCAACACAAGCACACAAAAACGAGCTTATTTCCTATAATAAAGTGGCCAGGAGTCTTTTTTACCCTTATTTACCCAACGGCTACTTGACTTCTTGCCAACATGTCTTTCTCTGAGCAGACATCACATTCTTGTTGTGTCGCTAAATGACCTCATCGTAACGTAATTGACCATTACACATGCGCATATCATTTTAATAGACAACGTAGGCCAGTGGTACCAGAAAAAAAACCAGAAAAAAAAAAAAAAACCAGAAAAAAAATAAAATAAAAATATATATATTTTTTTTTTAAATAAATCAACATAGAAAAACACATGTTATACATTATATATCAATGTAGATCAATACAATCTGCAGGGATACAACCCGTAAGCACACATGATTGTATTTCTTTATGAAAAAAAAAAAAAAAAAAAAAAAAAAAATTTTAATTTCGCCTACCCCCCCCAATCCCCACCCCCCCTCCCGGTCCGTGGGAAAAATGTTCAAGCGTTGACCGGTCCGCAGCTACAAAAAGGTTGGGGACCACTGTCGTAGGCGACAGAAAATTATTTTGTAGGGGAGACAAAGTGAGTAAAAAACAAAAAACATGTTCATAAAAATAAACATTCTCATGTTGCTTGTTGTTGTTGTTTTATTTACTGTGAGTGCTTTTGGACGAGGTGAGGGAGCGCACACAAATGTCGACCTGCCACAAATGAATGTATGTATGGAAAACTCTGCATGCTGTGGGTGGTGTGCTTCGTAGCAAAGTCTCTGTGGTCCAGGTATCGGTCATAATTAAGATAATTACTAATTAATTAATTAATTGGCGCCACCTCGGGGATCAGCCTTATTTAACGTGCGGGAGTTGTTTTTTGTTTTCTTAAGTCTTTGACACACCCGGTGACTAATTGAGGCACGTCGTCTATTACTGACGCACAAAATGTCCTATTAGGATAGGCTAGGACTTTATTGTCATTGCACGAGTACAACGAAACTATGTTTTCAGCACAAACCCGTTCAAGATGAGACAAACAAACCGTGTACAGGGTTACAGAACAGGAACGCTGATGGGTCGCCACGAGGCGCCCCGTAAAAGATAAGAAAAAGGTCAAACGCTGGGGAAGAAGATGAATAAAAAAATACAATCTAGACTGGGCTCCTAAGGGGGCCTAGTCTGGAGTGGGGAAAAACTCCATGCAAAGCACACATAAACACGTTACATTTAATCACGACAACTCGCAACAGAGGGGCGGGGAGTTGGGGCCCTGGAGGTCGACTGCTGCTATGAAGCGCTGCCAGCAGTCCATCAAACTTCTTCCTTAACGTAGACTGCCATAACCACAACACCAGGGGGAGCTCCACTAACCACATTAAACCCAGATTCCGATCTAACAAAGGTCTTAACTCATTCTCTTTCTATAACACATCAATGTGGAATGCGCTCCCAACAGGTATAAAAGAAAGGGCATCTCTATCCTCCTTCAAAACCGCAATAAAAGTACACCTCCAGGCAGCTACAACCCTAAACTAACACCCTCCCCGGATTGTTAATAATCAAATGTAAACAATCAAATGCAGATACTTTTTCTTATGCCTTCTGATCGCTCTCTCTCTCTCTCTCTCTCTCTCTCTCTCTCTCTCTCTCTCTCTCTCTCTCTCTCTCTCTCTCTCTCTCTCTCTCTCTCTATGTCCACTACTTGCTGTCCATATCCTACCAAGTCAGACCTACACTGTTCCAATATCCATTTCTCTGTTCTCAATTGTTGATGACTGATGATAACAACCAAACCAGTTTTCTGCGAGCAGACATTCCAATGACCTGTCTGTTCTATTCGTCCATGCTGGCCCTCATATTAAATGTTTCCTTTTCAGCAAGCTTCTCCATGATGTGATCCATCTTGCGATTCAGTTCAGAAATCGCCCCAGTCTGTGATCCCACAGCCCGGCCCAATCCTTCCATTGCGACGAACAGCCTTTGGGCTCCTTGAGTGGCTGCCATCGTCTTACGAATTTGACGATACACCAGAGCAATGCACAGCCCAATCAGCGGGTGCCCCGCGATCACGGTTCCAAATAGGTAGATGTCTTCCACGTCCTCGATGGAAAGGACTGAGAGGCACATGATTCTCCATTTATCCCAGGAATCTCTCACGTACCCCGCAGCAGTGGTTCCATCAGGGCAGCCAGGCTCCCCAGAACCTCTTTTCCTCGTCGAAAAGATTTTGGAAATTGAGTCGAGAGTCCAGCTAATCAATTCTATTTCTGATGTTTAGATTTGGAGCACTTTAATTTAATAATACCTGGGATTTGTATAGCGCTTTTCTAAGTACCCAAAGTCGCTTTACATGTAGAACCCATCATTCATTCACACCTGGTGGTGGTAAGCTACTTTCATAGCCACAGCTGCCCTGAGGTAGACTGGCTGATTTTATTGATAGTTTGGTTAAAAACATATTTATTATTAATTTAGTTTATTTGATTTTAGCAGAACATAATGCATATTGTATGTAAATGTATTTTGTCTAATCAGTCTGACCTAAGCCTAAGGTTTATTTGTTAAAATAATAATTTAATCTTTTTGATTAACACATGCTTTTAGGGATGTCCGATAATGGCTTTTTGCCGATATCCGATATGCCGATATTGCCCAACTCTTTAATTACCGATACCGATATCAACCGATATATGCAGTCGTGGAATTAACACATTATTATGTCTAATTTGGACAACCAGGTATGGTGAAGATAAGGTACTTTTTAAAAAAATGAATCAAATAAAATAAGATAAATCAATTAAAAACATTTTCTTGAATAAAAAAGAAAGTAAAACAATATAAAAACAGTTACATAGAAACTAGTAATTAATGAAAATTAGTAAAATTAACAGTTAAAGGTTAGTACTATTAGTGGAGCAGCAGCACGCACAATCATGTGTGCTTACGGACTGTATCCCTTGCAGACTGTATTGATATATATTGATATATAATGTAGGAAGCAGAATATTAATAACAGAAAGAAACAACCCTTTTGTGTGAATGAGTGTAAATGGGGGAGGGAGGTTTTTTGGGTTGGTGCACTAATCGTAAGTGTATCTTGTGTTTTTTATGTGGATTTAATTAAAAAAAATAAAATAAAATAAAAAATAAAATAAAAAAAACGATACTGATAATAAAAAAAAACGATACCAATAATTTCCGATATTACATTTTAACGCATTTATCGGCCGATAATATTGGCAGACCGATATTATCGGACATCTCTACATGCTTTTATATCATTTTACAAGGTAGGGAACTGTAAGTAGGTCAGATATTTTATTCTATTTAATATGATCAAAATCAAGAGTCAGATGACTAATAATTCAGTGTTAATATTTGTAGTGTAGGTCCTGAGGTCAAAGAGGTTAAGGACACTTGCTATATACAATGACCCCGCAGATGAAAATTAGCCTTTGACTACAACCTGACACATGGAAATTGTATTGTATTAATGTGCATTAATGTACTATAACAAATGGCGACTTCCTGTCAGAAGTTGTAATATACATCTATAAACAAGCTTATTGCTGTGTTTAGTGGGACAGACACAAGTTAAGTTGAAGAAAATGTGTTGGTTTATAAATCAATTAATGTTTTATGTGCGAAATCGAACTGAAATGTAAGTAAGATGAAATATGTCAAATAAGGGTGATATTTGCTTATTTTCTGTCTGATAAGATAATTCTTCTCACTAAGCAGATTTTATGTTAGAGTGTTTTACTTGTTTTAAGTGTTTTGGTCCTAAATGATGTCAGTAAGATATTACAGCTTGTTGCTGAGATTTGATGAGCTATATTGAGTAAAACATGCTTGAAACTAGAATATCAAGTGTTGCAAAGCTGTGTCATCAACACTCACAAGTAGAAAAGTACTTTTTTAAAGTAATAATTTCTTATTTCAAGCATGAAAAGAAAAAAATCATGACTTTGACACAATTGTGTCTCATAATTAAAACAGATGACAGCCAAACGGACTTTGCTGTTTTATTTTCAATGAAACAATAGAACATACGTACTTATATAGTAGTACAGTTGGCACAGTACAGTAAACTGTTTACTGAAACATTTAACATGTGACATTTCTAACTATTTTGAACCGAAATAGTTCATGCACATTCAGGTAAATTATTCAAAATTACAATTAAAAATGTTTTGGCCTGTACCGAGTATAAGTCGCACCGGAATATAAGTCGCACCGGCCGAAAATGCATAATAAAGAAGAAAAAAAACATATATAAGTCGCACTGGAGTATAAGTTGCATTTTTTGGGGAAATGTATTTGATAAAAGCCAACAGCAAGAATAGACATTTGAAAGGCAATTTAAAATGTGTAAAGAATAGTGAACAACAGGCTGAATAAGTGTACGTTATATGAGGCATAAATAACCAACTGGTATGTTAACGTAACATATTATGGTAAGAGTCATTCAAATAACTATAACATATAGAACATGCTATACGTTTACCAAACAATCTGTCACTCCTAATCGCTAAATCCCATGAAATCTTATACGTCTAGTCTCTTACGTGAATGACATCAATAATATTATTTGATATTTTACGCTAATGTGTTAATTATTTCACACATAAGTCGCTCCTGAGTATAAGTCGCACCCCCGGCCAAACTATGAAAAAAATTGTGACTTATAGTCCGAAAAATACGGTAGATGCGGGAAATATCGCTCAAAGGAAGACATGAAACTGCTACAGGAAAATACCAAAAAAATGCTTAAACCAAAACTAAACAAAAGGTGAGTGCCCTTAAGAAAATTCAATGAAAGTTAGGGAAGGCTATGTAGAACAAAACTATAACTGAACTGGCTACAAAGTAAACAAAAACAGAATGCTGGAGGACAGCAAAAACTTACTGTGGAGCAAAGACGGCGTCCACAAAGTACATCCCAACATGACATGACAATCAACAATGTCCCCACAAAGAAGGATAAAAAACAACTGAAATATTCTTGATTGCTAAAACAAAGTACCGTATTTTTCGGAGTATAAGTTGCACCGGAGTATAAGTCGCACCTGCCGAAAATGCATAATAAAGAAGGAAAAAAACATATAAGTCGCACTGGAGTATAAGTCGCATTTTTTGGGGACATTTATTTGATAAAAGCCAACAGCAAGAATAGACATTTGAAAGGCAATTTAAAATGTCTAAAGAATAGTGAACAACAGGCTGAATAAGTGTACGTTATATGAGGCATAAATAACCAACTGGTATGTTAACGTAACATATTATGGTAAGAGTCATTCAAATAACTATAACATATAGAACATGCTATACGTTTACCAAACAATCTGTCACTCCTAATCGCTAAATCCCATGAAATCTTATACGTCTAGTCTCTTACGTGAATGACATCAATAATATTATTGGATATTTTACGCTAATGTGTTAATAATTTCACACATAAGTCGCTCCTGAGTATAAGTCGCACCCCCGGCCAAACTATGAAAAATACGTCCACTTATAGTCTGAAAAATACGGTATATATGCGCACTAATTGACTGAAAGAGCACGCACTTGGTGTGATGATGTCATGTTATCCATGGAAAAATGCATTTTTAGACAATATGATTTGCCTGAGCGGCTAGTAGACCCCGAGAGTAACAAGCGCTTGCCTTGTTGTCTTTCCATTAAGAACAATAAATTAGTTTTTAGTATAAGTTTGCTGGTTTCAAGAAATGTATATCATTATGTCAAGATAATGGCACTAGCATTTACTTCATTTAAGAGTATTTTTCAACATATTGAGCAAAAAGGTCTCTTTTTTTTCTACCAAGAAAAGTGCACTTGTTACTAGTGAGAATATACTTATTTTAAGCTATTTTGGGTTCATTGAAGTTAGCTAATTTGACTTGTTTTGGAAAGTCTTGACAAGCCACATTTTCTTGTTCTATTGGCAGATAATTTTGCTTAGTTCAAATAAAATATCCCTAATTTTTGTTTTTGTTTTCTTGTTTTTGACCACTGACTTTTTGCAGTGATAGCAAATGCGTCACGGACCGGTACTGGTCCCCGGACCGGCGGTCGCACTGCAAAAACTGAAATCTAAGTAAGATGAAATATCTCAAATAAGGGTGATATTTGCTTATTTTCTGTCTGATAAGATCATTCTTTGCACTAAGCAGATTTTATGTTAGAGTGTTTTATAAGTGTTTGCTTATAGTCCGGAAATTACGGTACTCGAATCAGTGAAGCATGTTTAATATAAACAGTGTGCTTTATAACAATTAGGGAGGGTTGTGTCATGTTTGTCCTCCTACAGAAACCATATTAAAACAAAAAATATATTTTTTTCCCCCTCATCTTTTTCCATTTTTCATACATTTTTGAAAAAGCTCCAGAGAGCCTCTAGGGCGGCGCTAAAGAGCCGCATGGTTGCCGACCCCGGACCTAGACGTATTATGAGTACCGGTAGATTATTCATGACAAATGCTTGCAATTTATTTGGGGGATTCACGCTAGTCTAACTTCAACCGGCACAGTTTTATGGCATGGCTTATACCAGGGGTCACCAACGCGGTGCCCGCGGGCACCAGGTAGCCCGTAAGGACCAGATGAGTAGCCCGCTGGCCTGTTCTAAAAATAGCTCAAATAGCAGCACTTACCAGTGAGCTGCCTCTTATTTTTTTAATTTTATGTATTTACTAGCAAGCTGGTCTCGCTTTGCTCGACATTTTTAATTCTAAGAGAGACAAAACTCAAATAGAATTTGAAAATCCAAGAAAAATATTTTAAAGACTTGGTCTTCACTAACTGACAAAGAAACAGATAACAGATTTGGTGTCCAGTTCAAAGTGTGACATGATTTATTTAAAAATTTGAGAGTTGACTTTTGTATTTTACATGAGTTATTATTTGTACAAACATGGTGCAAAGTAATTCATGATTTGTTAAAAAATGTTAGTGGCTAGCTAGTTAAAATGGGATATTGTGATTTCACAAGACTGTCTTAGAAGTCATCATTTGAAAATGTTCAATTTGAAAAATGTGCTCTTAGAGAAAATATAAAAATAAAGTGTTGCATATTGATATTTATCTGTTTTTATATACATTTATTGTGAGAAATCATTAAGATGATCAGTGTTTCCACAAATATATATCTTTAATTATTAATAATAACATAGAGTTAAAGGTAAATTGAGCAAATTGGCTATTTCTGGCTATTTATTTAAGTGTGTATCAAACTGGTAGCCCTTCGCATTAATCACTACCCAAGAAGTAGCTCTTGCTTTCAAGAAGGTTGGTGAGCCCTGGCTTATACACATGGCTGCAGGTAAAACACAAATATCTTCAAGAATGTCAAGCACCCTGTAATAAAGTCAAAGCTCCTTGTCTCGTAAACGCTGGTGTGGTACAGCTCACAGCTGGTGTGGTACAGCTCACAGCTGGCTCTAAAATTAGACCCCACTCCCCTTTAGTCATCTTTTACTGACTGTCATGTCCTCTTTTTCTCTTTAACTCCTTCTCTTCCTCCAAACCAGTGTTTCACCAGCGCGGTAACCCCGGCGGGCGAGTCTTGTTTACCTCCAGCAAATGCCATGCGGGGTTCAAAGTGCCGAGAGAGACTTGGGAAACCGGGAGACAATAAAAAGTGCTGAGAAGCAGGAAATTGATGTGGTAATTATTTCATGTGTTATCCTTTAGTCCCGTGTTTTTCAACCTTTTTTGAGCCAAGGCACATTTTTTTCATTGAAAAAAATCCACCAGCAGAAATCGTTAAAAAATGAAACTCAGCAGCCGATATTGACGATAAAAAGTTGTTGTCACAATTGTTGGGTATGACTTTAGCCCTTGTGTAATGTTCATATTGTTGTTACTCAGCCAGCGTTTGTGGGTCTGATGGACCCCTTACATTTTTGCACAGATGTTTACCTTATTCCAATAAACATCTGGGGCCGTACTTATCAAGCTTCTTAGAATGACTCCTAAGAAGTCTGCTAAGAGTTGACTTAAGAGTAAATAAATTCTTCGCTGAAAGCTGCACTTAAAAGTTAGTTACCAAGCGTCTTACTCACACTTTCAGCGAAGTGTAGGACTGAATCTTAAGTGTCACACTCAGAGCTGAATTACGACATTACTATGTGCCGTAAACGCAATTTTAGGTGACGTCATTTCTGTGTCCATAGAAATGACCAATCACGGAAGGGAATCCCTTGTCTAAGAATAAAGAAATATCTTGGAAATATTTAAGTGGACAATGGGAGTGTATATTTTGACAATAAACTACAAAATAATACAAAACAAACTAGTCCCCGCCGGCACTCACGCTACCGCTCCCTCTCTTCTCTCGCCCACACACTCACTGACGTCACTCACCTCACGGCCACACACATACGCTACTGTCATAACATTTTATTTCCAATTCATTAATTAGGCAACTAATTTGAAACTGGTGTGGGTGGCTCTATATATACTAGCCCACTGCAGACACATGCAGAAATCAACATGGAATCGAAAAGTATTAAATCTGTGACAAAAATAATACCCGCTCTGTCTAAACGATACCGTTTGATCAGCTGCTCGTCATCAAACAAATCCAGAACATCGTTCCGCTCCCTGAATGTTCGCGCACGTCTCTCTCGCCTCAGTGCCATCCCCCGCTGGCAACTCCTAACCACTTAAGACGCCTCTGAAGGTCTCTTAAATATCGTGGAGAGTAGGAGTGATTCTTAGACTTAAGAACGTTGATAAAAAGCTTGTATTCTTAAGTTTGAGAGTAGGACTAAATTTCGCAAATTCTCAGGACTTAAGTGTAAAATGGCACTCTAAGAAGCTTGATAAGTACGGCCCCAGTTCAGTATTTGAACATAAAAGTGTTTGATTGTGAGGCATTAAAAGCCACAAAATGCAACGGGGTCCATCAGACTCACAAACGCTGGCTGAGTAACAACAATATGAACGTTGCACGGAAAATGTCTCTGGCAGTTTCTGCATCCCACAGGGATTCTTCTTTTGTGTTTGTGCACCTGCGGTTCCCACACAAGGTTGCAACATTGTTTGTCAACACTGTCTGCTCTCATTTTCTCGCACATTTTGACCCTCTGATGTTCTGTGTACCTACACTCTGCCCTCCTCCTGTTTAGGCCTGCGGTGTGTGTGTGTGTGTGTGGTACACAGAACATCAATTTCCACACTTCTATTAGTCCAGTGGACCCAGACATCTTATCTGTAATATAGCGTAATTTCCGGACTATAAGCCGCACCTGACTATAAGCCGCACCAGCTAAATTTAGGGGAAAATACAGATTGCTCCATATATAAGCCGCACCCGACTATAAGCCGCAGGGTTTTGATGTGTAATTAGCGTAGTATATAGGGGTTCCTGCTACCACGGAGGGGATTGTCGGGACAGAGATGACTGTTTGGGAACACAAAGCGTCCCATTTATTAACAATAAATCTTTCAATCATTCAATCAAACTTTCACATCTTTGACATGGCGAACAGCATTCGTGCAGAGTACAAATAATACAACTCTGCAAAGTAATACAAAGTGCTCGCCTGTACGTTATCAAAATAACCAGCCTACCGGTATATGAAAAGTCAGTCTTTAATCATTGTGTCATCGTCTTCCTCCTGCGTACTAAAACCACGGAAATCCTCTTCGTCGGTGTCGGAGAAGAACAGGCCGTATATAAGCCGCACCCTTGTATAAGCCGCAGGGACCAGAACGAGGGGGAAAAGTAGCGGCTTATAGTCCGGAAATTACGGTAAATGTGTAGGGGGGGTGTATGAACAGAAAATGAGCCAAAGTCAGTGAGTCTCAGTTTGAAAAATTAATTAATTGTATCATTTTTCTTTTAATAAAAAAATGAAAACGGGTCCCACAGACCCGAACACCACACAAGGGTGTAAACAAGCATGCATCAATATAGCTCTTGTCTCAAAGTAGGTGTACTGTCACCACCTGTCACATCACACCCCGACTTATTTGGACTTTTTTGCCGTTTTCCCGTGTGTAGTGTTTTACTTCTTGTCTTGCGCTCCTATTTTGGTGGCTTATCCTGTTTTGTTGGTATTTCCCCGTAGCAGTTTCATGTCGTCCTTGAGCGCTATTCCCCGCACCTGCTTTGTTTTAGCAATCAAGCATATTTACACTACCGTTCGAAAGTTTGGGGTGACATTGAAATGTCCTCATTTTTGAAGGAAAAGCACTGTACTTTTCAATGAAGATAACTTTAAACTAGTCTTAACTTTAAAGAAGTACACTCTATACATTGCTAATGTGGTAAATGACTATTCTAGCTGCAAATGTCTGCTTTTTGGTGCAATATCTACATAGGTGTATAGAGGCCCATTTCCAGCAACTATCACTCCAGTGTTCTAATGGTACAATGTGTTTGCTCATTGGCTCAGAAGGCTAATTGATGATTAGAAAACCCTTGTGCAATCATGTTCACACATCTGAAAACACTTTAGCTCGTTACAGAAGCTACAAAACTGACCTTCCTTTGAGCAGATTGACTTTCTGGAGCATCACATTTGTGGGGTCAATTAAACGCTCAAAATGGCCAGAAAAAGAGAACTTTCATCCGAAACTCAACAGTCTATTCTTGTTCTTAGAAATGAAGGCTATTCCACTAAATTGTATGGGTGACCCCAAACTTTTGAACGGTAGTGTAAGTTCTTGCTATCCTTCTTTGTGGGGACATTGTTGATTGTCATGTCATGTTCGGGTGTACTTGTGGACGCCGTCTTTGCTCCACAGTAAGTCTTTGCTGTCGTCCAGCATTCTGTTTTTGTTTACTTTGTAGCCAGTTCAGTTTTAGTTTCGTTCCCTAAGCTTCATTGCCTTTTCTTAGGGACACTTACCTTTTGTTTATTTTTGGTTTTAGCACCTTTTCACCTACATGCTGCCTCCCGCATATTGTGATCACGACAAACCATGTTCCGACATCTACCAAGCAATTAGCTACCTGCTGCCACCTACTGATATGGAAGAGTATAACATTGTTACGCTGCCGAGCTCTAGACAGCACCGACACTCAACAACAACACATTATTTGCAGACTATAATTACATGTTTGCAAAGATATTTTTACCCCAAATAGGTGAAATGAGATCATCTCCCACGGCACACCAGACTGTATCTCAGGGGACACTAGTGTGCCGCGGCACAGTGGTTTAGTCAGCGAGCGCAGATTGTGCCATGCTTGCCTCGTAATCTTTTACAATCCATCCCACTAACAACAGGCATGGTAACTGTGGTAACGAGGGAAAGGGGAAGGGGGAGGGCAGGCAGGCAGGAAGTGGAGTCTATAAAAACATAACAATGAGAGCACCAGGGCGGCTTCCTGTTCGAGAGCCGAGTTTAGACTCACACTTCCTCCCCCCACTGTCATCTCGCTGCCACAGTGCCCTTGGGCTTTCAGCAGCAAATACACAAGTCTCCCTGTGCGTGTGCGTTAAAAAATGTCACTTGTGCGAGTCTGCTCTTAGCGTCAAAAATGTGTGCAGGTTACACAAGCCATACCATTGTTTTCAATGAACTTATCACGGGGTGAGCCATCAGCCTTCTGTCCTGTTTGGACGTGTTGACTGTAAACAAATCTCGTACTTTTTTAAGTGAGTCTCGTGTCGGTGGCATTGGTACTGGCTGAGTTCTATTACAACATCGGTTCTGTGCAATACACTTGTTAATAAATGACTGTGTGTGCTTTTTCCTGTTTGACCCTTTTTATGCATGCAATCCAAAATGCTATTAAAGTTAAAACATTTATTTTTTTTAAGTTGTCATACTTGAAAATGACACCTTGTCCTCAATTATCAGCTACTTCCTGTTAAAATTGTTATTAATAGGGCCCAAGCACCAGTGTGAAGGCCCTATTGGGACTGCTAAGGTTAGTTATTATCCTGCGCGTTTCCAAACCTTATTCCATCTTTTGGGTAACTTAAAGCAGTTTTTTTCAACCACTGTAACACGGAAATACAGTCTGGTGTGCCGCGGGAGATTATGTAATTTCACCTAATTGGGTTAAAAACATTTTTTGCACACCAGTAATTATAATCCGCAAAAATAATGTGCCGTTGTTGAGTGTCGGTGCTGTCTAGAGCTCGGCAGAGTAACCGTGTAATACTCTTCCATATCAGTAGGTGGCAGCAGGTAATTAATTGCTTTGTAGATGGTGGGAACATGGTTTGTCGTGATCCCAATACGCGGGAGGCAGTGTGCAGGTAAAAAGGTATCTAATGCTGAAACCAAAAATAAACAAAAGGCGAGTGCCGCGAAGAAAAGGCATTGAAACTTAGGGAAGGCTATGCAAAACGAAACTAAAACTGAACTGGTTGCAAAGTAAACAAAAACTGAATGCTGGACGACAGCAAAGACTTACAGCGTGTGGAGCAGACGGCGTCCACAAAGTGCGTCCGTACATGACAATCAACAATGTTCACACGAAGAAGGATAGCGTCCGCACAACTTAAATCGTCTCGATTGCGAAAACAAGACAAGTACGGGGAATGTTCAAGGAAGACATGAAACTGCTAGGATATGGACAGCAAGTAGTGGACATAGAGAGAGAAGAGAGAGAGAGAGAGAGAGAGAGAGAGAGAGAGAGAGAGAGAGAGAGAGAGAGAGAGAGAGAGAGAGAGAGAGAGAGAGAGAGAGAGAGAGAGAGAGAGATCAGAAGGCATAAGAAAAAGTATCTGCATTTGATTGTTTATATTTGATTATTAGCATTTGATTATTAGCAATCCGGGGAGGGTGTTAGTTTAGGGTTGTAGCTGCCTGGAGGTGAACTTTTATTGCGGTTTTGAAGGAGGATAGAGATGCCTTATGCCTTATTTGTATTTGACTTTATTAAATGTATTTATATTAGAAACACAACATGTGTATATAACAAAGGGTGCAAAGTCTGCAGGCAGTAGGAAACACATGGTTAAGTGTAGGGAGTAAAACTGATGGCAGTCTAAAGTTCAAGATTTTTGGAGCTCTTTGTTCAGTGGATCAGATGTTTGATGAAGCTCTGTGTCTATCTACCACCACTACTGTTTTATGTTTATTTGTTACTGACTGTGGCAGGACACCTCTGCCTCTGTTTCACTTTATGTTGCTGGTAAATAATATGGTTGCAGTAGTAGGCTAAAGTTAAATTATTTAGTATGCACTAATTAAAGGGGCAGAGCTTTATGAGACTTTTTAGCTTTTATATTTTATAAGATATATTTTTTGTAAGAACCACAATTAATAAATATATTTCAGTGAATAACTTATTGTTCAAATCTGTATATAAATATGTACATAAAGTGTTGTAATTATATTGTAAAATGGATGGATGGATGGACGTTTATAACAAAACTGTCATTATTAATTAGTAAGTATACATTTTTTGAGCCTTGTAGAGAAAATCAAATCATTGTAGTAAATTATGCAAATTACTCGATGATGTCATGGTGACCACGCCCATAGCCACACCCCCACCGCCACAGGTATCCTGGCAGTTTATGGGAAACACTGAAGTTTAATTGTATTTCTCCTCTTAGAGGACTAATTCAATCATCTAAGTATGTGTTGACTGAACTGGTATATATTCCAGGCTCTTCAAAGCACTCAAGACACCATTTAAACCTTAAAAACCGACTGTGGAGGGGGGGCGTGGCCTGCGGGCCTGCCGCGGAACGGGGCGTGAAAGGACTGGCCTCGAAGACAGCGACAGGTGCGTAGATGGCCCAGGTGGGCCTTGTTATCTAATCACCTGTCGCCTTCATTAGCATCAGCCGTGAGGAAACGAGTAGTGGTAGTTGGGGGTGCTGCTGAGAGACACAGAGGCAGAAAAGACACTGTGCTAAAAAGCAAAAGAGATTGCAACATTGGATGAAAATAAAACCGTGTTATACTCAGAATTCTGGGGCCGTATTTATCAAGCTTCTTAGAATGACTCCTAAGAAGTCTGCTAAGAGTTGACTTAAGAGTAAATAAATTCTTCGCTGAAAGCTGCAGTTAAAAGTTAGTTATCAAGCATCTTACTCACACTTTCAGCGAAGTGTAGGACTGAATCTTAAGTGTCACACTCAGAGCTGAATTACGACATTACTATGTGCCGTAAACGGAATTTTAGGTGAGGTCATTTCTGTGTCCATAGAAATGACCAATCACGGAAGGGAATCCGTTGTCTAAGAATAAAGAAATATCTTAGAAATATTTAAGTGGACAATGGGAGTGTATATTTTGACAATAAACTACAAAATAATACAAAACAAACTAGTCCCCGCCCGCACTCACGCTACCGCTCCCTCTCTTCTATCGCCCACACACTCACTGACGTCACTCACCTCACATGCTGTCACCTATTAAAGGGCCACACACACACACACATACGCTACTCTCATAACATTTTCTTTCCAATCCATTAATTAGGCAACTAATTTGAAACTGGTGTGGGTGGCTCTATATATACTAGCCCACTGCAGCCACATGCAGAAATCAACATGGAATCGAAAATGATTAAATCTGTGACAAAAATAATACCCGCCCTGTCTAAACGATACCGTTTGATCAGCTGCTCGTCATCAAACAAAGCCAGGACATCCTTCCGTTCCCTGAACGTTCGCACACGTCTCTCTCGCCTCAGTGCCATCCCCTGCTGGCAACTCCTAACCACTTAGGACACCTCTGAAGGTCTCTTAAATATCGTGGAGAGTAGGAGTGATTCTTAGACTTAAGAAAGTTGATAAATAGCTATTATTCTTAAGTTTGAGAGTAGGACTAAATTTTGCAAATTCTCAGGACTTAAGGGTAAAATGGCACTCTAAGACGCTTGATAAATACGGCCCCTGGGCTCTCCTGGCAGTGTGTGGTGGTCTGGGCCCGTACTTATCAAGCTTCTTAGAGTGCCATTTTACACTTAAGTCCTGAGAATTTGCGAAATTTAGTCCTACTCTCAAACTTAAGAATAAAAGCTTTTTATCAACGTTCTTAAGTCTAAGAATCACTCCTACTCTCCACGATATTTAAGAGACCTTCAGAGGTGTCTTAAGTGGTTAGGAGTTGCCAGCAGGGGATGGCACTGAGGCGAGAGAGACGTGCGCGAACGTTCAGGGAACGGAACAATGTTTTGTTTTTTTTTGATGACGAGCAGCTGATCAAACGGTATCGTTTAGACAGAGCGGATATTATTTTTGTCACAGATTTAATACTTTTCGATTCCTTGTTGATTTCTGCATGTGTCTGCAGTGGGCTAGTATATATAGAGCCACCCACACCAGTTTCAAATTAGTTGCCTAATTAATGAATTGGAAAGAAAATGTTATGACAGTAGCGTATGTGTGTGGCCGTGAGGTGAGTGACGTCAGTGAGTGTGTGGGCGAGAGAAGAGAGGGAGCGGTAGCGTGAGTGCCGGCGGGGACTAGTTTGTTTTGTATTATTTTGTAGTTTATTGTCAAAATATACACTCCCATTGTCCACTTAAATATTTCCAAGATATTTCTTTATTCTTAGACAACGGATTCCCTTCCGTGATTGGTCATTTCTATGGACACAGAAATGACGTCACCTAAAATTCCGTAGTAATGTCGTTATTCAGCTCTGAGTGTGACACTTAAGATTCAGTCCTACACTTCGCTGAAAGTGTGAGTAAGACGCTTGGTAACTAACTTTTAAGTGCAGCTTTCAGCCAAGAATTTATTTACTCTTATGTCAACTCTTAGCAGACTTCTTAGGAGTCATTCTAAGAAGCTTGATAAGTACGGCCCCTGAGGAACCCACTAGAGGGCAACATCTACACCGACCATTAAGTAAAACAAACTAACAGAAAACCTAATACATCGTATAATAATTATTTACTAAGCCTACACGGGAAATCAAAGGAGAAAGTATCAAAAAGTAAACTTAGGCATTTTCATGAACTTCCAGCAGCAGTGGGAACTCCGTCTCTAAGAAAAGCTTAGAGGAGAGTGTGACGGAGCTTGAATAACTCAAATATTTAGCTTGGCAACCATGTAAGAAGGTAAGAAAGACACCCAATGTGGGTTATTTCAGCTGACTGCTGCTATTTGTTGTTTTTGTTTTTGTCAATGCTACATATGCACATTCTACAATTTGCACACAGTGGTTTTTGCAGAGAGAACCTGACCATAAAAAAGTAAAGGGTGCGAAGCGCAGAGACGTGGTCTACATTGAACCACAATACATATACAGTGCACGCTACGTCTCCTTCACAAATGCAACGCTTCTCTAACGCTTTATTGGCAGTCTATCAAAGCTGGACACATGACAACATTTTACTGAAAAAACAGCCAGGAGGACACAGTTGCTAAATGACTCTTGTGCAACACAGGATCTCTATGAATAGTCATGTAGTGGCAGTTAAAGTCACATGCTCTTTACACTGGAACGCTTCAATGCCTAGAGGAGGGGGTCCAAACTTTTTGTACTAAGGGCCGCACACTGAAAAATCAAAGCAAGCGGGGGCCATTTTGATATTTTTTTATTTTAAAAACCAATACAATATATGTACAACAAATATACATGTAGGCCTCCACTCAGGCTTGATCCTGGGTAACCCAAAGGGTTTTGGTCAAAAAAATATAAAAAATGTGTCATTATTCAGTATTCTTATTTTTATTATTCAATTTTTAAATCAACATTAGGTCTATCTGTCAATATAATGTTTTTAACGATTTAAGTTGTATGCTCTTTTTGTCAAAGAAAACCATGTTTTTTTAATGGAAAAAAACACAAAATATGCAATATTTTCACCCAATACATTTAAGTGGAATATTTGAGATTATATAATAATTTGAGCCTTAAAAAGGTCAATAACTCATAACACCATTGATTTTAATTCATTATTATTTTTTGAGCAATGACACTTAAAAAGAAATCACACTAAAATTATTGGGGATCCAAAAGGGTCCTACTCATTAAAGTGTTAAAAATAAAAAAATATACATTTTTTTTACTGTTTACTTTTAACACAATAATCTCAAGATCAACTTCAGATCTATCCGTCAATTATAAGTTTTATTGTTGTTTATGTTTTTCGTTTGTTCGTTTTAGGCCTTTCTCTTAAAAAAACAGCTCAGGTTTTTTATATGGCAAACACAAAATATGCTACATTTTCCCCAAAAAATATCTCAAAGTGGAATATTTAACGTGACGTAATTTTTAATAGGTCAATAATTCATAATGACATTGATTTTGATTCATTATTATTTTTTTAAAGAAAGAAACAGCCTGCATGGCAGCTTTGTGTTATTAGAGTAAACATTGCAACATTTTCTTATTACATTTCACTTGTTTGCTGTAATATACCACTTTTTACGCTTTAAAAATTTTTCAATCGTATTTTTAAAATGTGCCGTGGGGCCGTTGAAACATGACCTGCGGGCCGCAAATGGCCCCCGGGCCTCACTTTAGACACCCCTGGCCTAGAGCCAATCGACTTTGCGAGAATTGGAAGAAAAACATAGCAGCAATGGTATCGATGCGGTCTCTTCCTTATTACTTTTTGAACATGTCTGTGTCGGAACAGAACCATGCTGACTGTTACACCGCTGGCAATAATTGCTGGGACACATATGTCAAATTAAAGAAGTTTGGCTTCTTCCTACTTCTTTTCAAACATGTTTGATTGTGCAAGTGCAAATGTGATGTACACCACTTAGATGTAACTTTGTTGAACATGTTATTAGAGATGTCCGATAATATTATCGGCCGATAAATGCTTTAAAATGTAATATCGGAAATGATCTGTATCGTTTTTTTTTTTATCGGTATTGGTTTTATTTTTATTTGTATTTTATTTTATTTTATTGTATTTATTTTTTTATTAAAGGCCTACTTAAATATAATGATAAATAAATAAATAAATAAATAAATAAATGATTTTTTTTTATTTAAACGGGGATAGCAGATCCATTCTATGTGTCATACTTGATCATTTCGCGATATTGCCATATTTTTGCTGAAAGGATTTAGTATAGAACAACGACGATAAAGTTCGCAACTTTTGGTCTCTGATAAAAAAAAAGCCTTGCCCCTACCGGAAGTAGCGTGACGTAGTCAGTTGTTCACTTCCTCATATTTTCCTATTGTTTTCAACGCAGCTAGAGCGATTCGGACCAAGAAAGCGACGATTACCCCATTAATTTGAGCGAGGATGAAAGATTCGTGGATGAGGAACGTTAGAGTGACGGACTAGAATGCAGTGCAAGACATATCTTTTTTCGCTCTGACCGTAACTTAGGTACAAGCTGGCTCATTGGATTCCACACTCTCTCCTTTTTCTATTGTGGATCACAGATTTGTATTTTAAACCACCTGGGATACTATATCCTCTTGAAAATGAGAGTCGAGAACGCGAAATGGACATTCACAGTGACTTTTATCTCCACGACAATACATCAGCGAAGCTCTTTAGCTACTGAGCTAACGTGATAGCATCTGGCTCAAATGCAGATAGAAACAAAATAAATAAATCCCTGACTGGAAGGATAGACAGAAGATCAACAATACTATTAAACCATGGACATGTAACTACACGGTTATTAATTCTCAGCCTGGCAAAGCTTAACAATGCTGTTGCTAACGACGCTGAAGCTAACTTAGCAACTTAGCAACCGGACCTCACAGAGCTATGATAAAAACATTAGCGCTCCACCTACGCCAGTCAGCCCTCAACTGCTCATCAACACCCGTGCTCACCTGCGTTCCACCGATCGACGGCGCGACGAAGGACTTCACCCGATCACAGATGCGGTTGGCGGCTAGCATCGGTTGGCGGCTAGCATCGGCTAGCGCGTCTGCTATCCAAGTAAGTCCTCTTGTTGTGTTGCTACAGCCAGCCGCTAATACACCGATCCCACCTACAACTTTCTTCTTTGCAATCTCCATTGTTCATTAAACAAATTGCAAAAGATTCACCAACACAGATGTCCAGAATACTGTGGAATTATGAAATGAAAACAGAGCTTTTTGTATTGGCCTCAATGGGGGAGCCATACCTCTGTTCTACTGGCTACGTCACGCGCATACGTCATATCCAAAGGAGTTTTTCAACCGGAAGTTTAGCGGGAAATTTAAAATGTCACTTTATAAGTTAACCCGGCCGTATTGGCATGTGTTGCAATGTTAAGATTTCATCATTGATATATAAACTATCAGACTGCGTGGTCGCTAGTAGTGGCTTTCAGTAGGCCTTTAAATCCACATAAAAAACACAAGATACACTTACAATTAGTGCACCAACCCAAAAAACCTTGATTCCCCATTCACACAAAAGGGTTGTTTCTTTCTGTTATTAATATTCTGCTTCCTACATTATATATCAATATATATCAATACAGTCTGCAAGGGATACAGTCCGTAAGCACACATGATTGTGCGTGCTGCTGCTCCACTAATAGTACTAACCTTTAACAGTTAATTTTACTCCTTTTCATTCATTACTAGTTTCTATGTAACTGTTTTTATATTGTTTTACTTTCTTTTTTATTCAAGAAAATGTTTTTAATTTATTTATCTTATTTTATTTTCTAAAAATACCTGGTTGTCCAAATTAGGCATAATAATGTGTTAATTCCACGACTGTATATATCGGTATCGGTTGATATCGGTATCGGTAATTAAGAGTTGGACAATATCGGAATATCGGATATCGGCAAAAAAGCCATTATCGGACATCCCTACATGTTATGAATAAAAACTAGTGCTGTGCGATATTACGATATATATCGGAGTACGATATAGAAAAATGTCTATCGGACGATATAACCTTCTATGGTTTATATTAGGGCTGGGCGATATATGGAAAAAAACACTGCAAAAACTGAAATCTAAGTAAGATTAAATATCCAAAATAAGGGTGATATTTGCTTGTTTTCTGTCTGATAAAATAATTCTTCTCACTAAGCAGATTTCATGTTAGAGTGTTTTACTTGTTTTAAGTGTTGGTCCTAAATGATGTCAGTAAGATATTACAGCTTGTTGCTGAGATTTGATGAGCTATATTGAGTAAAACATGCTTGAAACTAGAATATCAAGTGTTGCAAAGCTGTGTCATCAACACTCACAAGTAGAAAAATACTTTTTTAAAGTCATCATTTCTTATTTCAAACATGAAAAGAAAAAAAATCCTGACTTTGACACAATTGTGTCTCATAATTAAAACAGATGACAGCCAAATGGACTTTGCTGTTTTATTTCCAATGAAACAATAGAAAATAGGTACTCATATAGTAGTACAGTTGGCACAGTACAGTAAACTGACAGTTAATATTTCAACATTTGACATTTCAAACAAATATGAACAGAAATAGTTCATGCACATTCATCTTCAAAATTACAATTAAAAACATTTTGTCCGGGGGCCGGGCTGTATATATGCGCACTAATTGACTGAAAGAGCACGCACTTGGCGTGATGATGTCATGTTATCCATGGAAAAATGCATTTTTAGACCATATGAGCGGCTAGGAGACCCCGAGAGTAACAAGCGCTTGCCTTATTGCCTTTCCATTAACAACAATAAATTAGTTTTTAGTATAAGTTTGCTGGTTTCAAGAAATGTAATATCATTATGTCAAGATAATGGCACTAGCATTTACTTCATTTAAGAATATTTTTCAACATATTGAGCAAAAAGACCTCTTTTTTTTTTCTACCAAGAAAAGTGCAAGAATATACATATTTTAAGCTATTTTTGGGTTCATTGAGGTTAGCTAATTTGACTTGTTTTGGAAAGTCTTGACAAGCCAAATGTTCTTCTTGTATTGGCAGATAATTTTGCTTAGTTCAAATAAAATACCCCTCATTTTTGTATTTTTTTTTTCTTGTTTTTGACCACTGACTTTTTGCAGTGTACTCGATATATGGCGGGTTTGTCTCTGTGCGATACAGAAAATGACTATATGGTGATATTGGAGTATACGTTCCCACGCAGTTGCTTTTATCTGCGGGCATTACACTACATGCTCTTCTCACTCTTTCTTGTCTCTCCTTCTCACAGAGACATAAAACAAGCGCACCTTCTTACATACGTCACGTACTGTCGCACGTGCGACGTCATACGCCCTCGCGGAGCAGAGAGGTAGCGGGATGGGTAAAGTTAGCTGTCGTGCTAGCGGTGCGGTGCGAGTGGTAACACGAGAGAAAGAAGGTGTGAATCTGGTAACAAATGAAGGAAGAAGAATGAATTCCCAAGAAAAACAGCACAAGGTCCATCGCCTGGCGGTGGTTTGGCTTCAAGCGGGAAGATGTTGAACAGACAACCGTAATATGTCAAGTATGCGGCAAAAGCCTTGCTACAAAAACTGCTAATTTTTAGCATCATTTGAAAAGTCACAATAGTCAAAATAGTCAACAACAGAAGGAGATAACGTCCGCAGGACGTGACATGGCCTAAACATATCCACATATATATGGTGTATCGTGACATGGACTAAACATATCCACATATATATGGTGTATCGTGACATGGACTAAACATATCCACATATATATGGTGTATGGTGACATGGCCTAAACATATCCACATATATATGGTGTATCGTGACATGGACTAAACATATCCACATATATATGGTGTATCGTGACATGGACTAAACATATCCACATATATATGGTGTATCGTGACGTGGACTAAACATATCCACATATATATGGTGTATCGTGACATGGACTAAACATATCCACATATATATGGTGTATCGTGACATGGACTAAACATATCCACATATATATGGTGTATCGTGACATGGACTAAACATATCCACATATATATGGTGTATCGTGACGTGGACTAAACATATCCACATATATATGGTGTATCGTGACATGGACTAAACATATCTACATATATATGGTGTATCGTGACATGGACTAAACATATCCACATATATACGGTGTATCGTGACATGGACTAAACATATCCACATATATACGGTGTATCGTGACATGGACTAAACATACCCACATATATATGGTGTATCGTGACATGGACTAAACATATCCACATATATATGGTGTATGGTGACATGGACTAAACATATCCACATATATATGGTGTATCGTGACATGGACTAAACATATCCACATATATATGGTGTATCGTGACGTGGACTAAACATATCCACATATATATGGTGTATCGTGACATGGACTAAACATATCTACATATATATGGTGTATCGTGACATGGACTAAACATATCCACATATATACGGTGTATCGTGACATGGACTAAACATATCCACATATATACGGTGTATCGTGACATGGACTAAACATACCCACATATATATGGTGTATCGTGACATGGACTAAACATATCCACATATATATGGTGTATCGTGACATGGACTAAACATATCCACATATATACGGTGTATCGTGACATGGACTAAACATATCCACATATATACGGTGTATCGTGACATGGACTAAACATACCCACATATATATGGTGTATCGTGACATGGACTAAACATATCCACATATATATGGTGTATCGTGACATGGACTAAACATATCCACATATATATGGTGTATGGTGACATGGACTAAACATATCCACATATATATGGTGTATCGTGACATGGACTAAACATATCCACATATATATGGTGTATCGTGACATGGACTAAACATATCCACATATATATGGTGTATCGTGACATGGACTAAACATATCCACATATATATGGTGCATCGTGACATGGCCTAAACATATCCACATATATATGGTGTATCGTGACATGGACTAAACATATCCACATATATATGGTGTATCGTGACATGGACTAAACATATCCACATATATATGGTGTATCGTGACATGGACTAAACATATCCACATATATATGGTGTATGGTGACATGGACTAAACATATCCACATATATATGGTGTATGGTGACATGGACTAAACATATCCACATATATATGGTGTATCGTGACATGGACTAAACATATCCACATATATATGGTGTATCGTGACATGGACTAAACATATCCACATATATATGGTGCATCGTGACATGGACTAAACATATCCACATATATATGGTGTATGGTGACATGGACTAAACATATCCACATATATATGGTGTATCGTGACATGGACTAAACATATCCACATATATATGGTGTATCGTGACATGGACTAAACATATCCACGTATATATGGTGTATCGTGACATGGACTAAACATATCCAGATATTAATAAAAGGCCGTATCGCCCAGCCTTAGTTTATATTGTCATTTGAACATCTGCCCTGCAGCATTTGCTTAAAATAACTTCACAGGGAGAGCCAGCGGGAGCATGGATATCAACATTGCACAAATGGAAAACACAACAACAGAAGCTAGAACAACTAAACCCGAAGAGAAAATTGGTGCCGAAAAGAGTTTCCTTTTTTAATGATTTCTGCTGGGGGTGTGCCTACGCGTTTTTTCAACGCAAAAAATGTGCCTTGGCTCAAAAAAGGTTGAAAACAACTGGATTAGAGTACTTACCGGTACACCAAAGTGTCATTAGTATGGCCGTCACCCGGTCCACTACAACATGACCACAACGTGCAAATACTGTGTCACATTTTGGGTAATTCCATTAAGTTATTACTGGGCTTCGATGTGCTGAAACAACGGACGGGTGTTGTCCTGTCACAAGTTGGTCAACTTGACAACCGCAGGTAGGACCATTAGCCAACTTGTTAGCATTCGGGTACGTTAGCATTGCGTGTCCTGCGCTGTCACTCCAGAAGTCTCAACAATGTTGCGCCACAGCAGTGTTCATCCTTAACCCGGAAACTAAAGTCCCGCTTGGTGACTATCTTTATCGATCACAATATAATAATAGAAAATAAGACAAATACTGCAGTATGATACAAATAGGATGCCAATAAGACTTAATTTAACATTGAATTCAGGCCATATTATGTAGAATAAGTCTTATAAAAAGTAGGGCTGCAACTAACGATTAATTTGATAATCGATTATTCTGTCGATTATTACTTCGATTAATCGATTAATAATCGGATAAAAGAGACAAACTACATTTCTATCCTTTCCAGTATTTTATTGGGGGAAAAACAGCATACTGGCACCATACTTATTTTGATTATTGTTTCTCAGCTGTTTGTACATGTTGCAGTTTATAAATAAAGGTTTATTTAAAAAAATTTAAAAAATTTAAAAAACATTTAAAAAGCCTCTGCGCATGCGCATAGCATAGATCCAACAAATCGATGACTAAATTAATCGGCAACTATTTTTATAATCGATTTTAATCGATTTAATCGATTAGTTGTTGCAGCCCTAATAAAAAGTAAATCTTTAAATCATTTTAGGGCTGCAACAACTAATCGATTAAATCGATTAAAATCGATTATGAAAATAGTTGCAGATTAATTTAGTCATCGATTCGTTGGATCTATGCTTTGCGCATGCGCAGAGGCTTTTTATTTTTATTTTTTATTTTTATTTAAATTATTTATTTATTTTTTATTTAATAAACCTTTATTTATAAACTGCAACATTTACAAACAGCTGAGAAACAATAATCAAAATAAGTATGGTGCCGGTATGCTGTTTTTTTTTCAATAAAATACTGGATAGTATAGAAATGTAGTTTGTCTCTTTTATCCGATTATTAATCGATTAATCGAAGTAATAATCGACAGATTAATCGATTATCAAATTAATCGTTAGTTGCAGCTAGGGCTGCAACAACAAATCGATTAAATCGATTAAAATTGATTATAAAAATAGTTGCCGATTAATTTAGTCATCGATTCGTTGGATGTATGCTTTGCGCATGCGCAGAGGCTTTTTTTTTATTATTTTTTTTTTTTAAATTTAAATAATTTATTTATTTATTTATTTTTTATTTAATAAACCTTTATTTATAAACTGCAACATTTACAAACAGCTGAGAAACAATAATCAAAATAAGTATGGTGCCGGTATGCTGTTTTTTTCCCCAATAAAATACTGGATAGGATAGAAATGTAGTTTGTCTCTTTTATCCGATTATTAATCGATTAATCGAAGTAATAATCGACAGATTAATCGATTATCAAATTGATCGTTACTTGCAGCTAGGGCTGCAACAACTAATCGATTAAATCGATTAAAATCGATTATAAAAATAGTTGCCGATTAATTTAGTCATCGATTCGTTGGATCTATGCTATGCGCATGCGCAGAGGCTTTTTAAAAATAAAAAAAAATTTAATTTTTTTTTTTTTTTTTTTTTTTAAATAAACCTTTATTTATAAACTGCAACATGTACAAACAGCTGAGAAACAATAATCAAAATAAGTATGGTGCCAGTATGCTGTTTTTTTCCAATAAAATACTGGAAAGGATAGAAATGTAGTTTGTCTCTTTTATCCGATTATTAATTGATTAATCGAAGTAATAATCGACAGATTAATCGATTATCAAATTAATCGTTAGTTGCAGCTAGGGCTGCAACAACTAATCGATTAAATCGATTAAAATCGATTATAAAAATAGTTGCCGATTAATTTAGTCATCGATTCGTTGGATCTATGCTATGCGCATGCGCAGAGGCTTTTTTTTTTTTTTTTTTTTTAAATTTTTTTTTTTTTTTTAAATAAACCTTTATTTATAAACTGCAACATGTACAAACAGCTGAGAAACAATAATCAAAATAAGTATGGTGCCAGTATGCTGTTTTTTTCCAATAAAATACTGGAAAGGATAGAAATGTAGTTTGTCTCTTTTATCCGATTATTAATCGATTAATCGAAGTAATAATCGACAGATTAATCGATTATCAAATTAATCGTTAGTTGCAGCCCTAGTTGCAGCCCTAAATCATTTATATCACTCTTGAATCAACACAGCAGTTAATACTATGATCAATGTTAATTACAAACTAAATGTGGGATATAAATAATAATGGAAGTATAATTGGTTGTATATAGTATATACTGTAATTGGTACAATGGTTTGACTAACACGTGTACAAGGATATTTCACATGTCTTTACTGTGTATATAATTGAACAGTGTTTATGTTGTGTACAAGGTGTATTTATAATATGTTGTGCAAAGTAAATTTCATAATTTTTGGAAGCTCATCTTGTATTTGACATCGTTTGTAGGGTTAGGTGCAATAAGTGTTCAACTTCAGCCTAAACCTTTTCGGTAGGGGTGTGGGAAAAAATCGATTCGTATTCGAATCGTGATTATCACGTTGTGCGATTCAGAATCGATTCTCATTTTTAAAAAATCGATTATTTTTATTTTTATTTATTTATATATTTTTTAATTTTTACTTTTTTTATTATTTTTTTTAATTTTTATTTTTTTATTAATCAATCCAACAAAACAATACACAGCAATACCATAACAATGCAATCCAATTCCAAAAGCAAACCCAACCCAGCAACACTCAGAAGTGCAATAAACAGAGCAATTGAGATGAGACACAAACACCACACAGAACAAACCAAAAGTAGTGAAACAAAAATGAATCAACAACAGTATCAATATTAGTTACAATTTCAACATAGCAGTGATTAAAAATCCATCATTGACATTATCATTAGACATTTATAAAAAAAATTAACTGTGTCACAGTGGCTTACACTTGCATCGCATCTCATAAGCTTGACAACACACTGTGTCCAATATTTTCACAAAGATAAAATAAGTCATATTTTTGGTTTATTTAATAGTTAAAACAAATTTACATTATTGCAATCAGTTGATAAAACATTGTCCTTTACAATTATAAAAGCTTTTTACTCTGCTTGCATGTCAGCAGACTGAAATCTATGTATTGAATGAATAGACAATCCTTTTGAATCGGGAAAATATCGTTTTTGAATCGAGAATCGCATGACCCCAAGAATCGATATTGAATCGAATCGTGGGACACCCAAAGATTGGCAGCTCTACGTTTCGGTCTGCAACATTTTCAATTTATGAATGTACAACTGTTTGCTTATGTAAAACTGTTTGTTCATTTTGTTGACCACTGACCGAAGAAATAATAAACTCAAAAAATCAGTGACATAGTAAAGCCGCAAAATTCCAAGCATGTGATGTGGCGAGGGATGACTTCACATGTATTCTGGATGGTCTATAGAGGAAGCCCTGGAGCACCAAAGCTAATAAAAAGACTATCATTTCTGCATGCTAATAATACACCTGTTTGTTGCATACTCTTCGTACAGACAGTCTATAAAGATTCCATGGTTCCCTGTCATCTTTCACCTGACTCTATGGTGCACTCTGTCAGAAGCCAGTTTACACACAAAAACCAACACACGGTGAACGCCTACTACTGTATGTCAAAGGAACCAGGTGCACGGTGGTGATTGACAAACGACACTTAACACAATCTTCTGTTCAAACACAACACATGTTGACATCCCCACCGCTATTTACTGGGAGTAACACAACACAATGCGCTGATAAGCTGATTACAACCTTAAGACATCCTAGGGACCTTTAGTGCCGTTTTATTTCCAAGACATTTGAATGAATATGGGTGATGTTTTTTTTTTTGTTTTTTTAAAGGCCTACTGAAAGCCACTACTAGCGACCACGCAGTCTGATAGTTTATATATCAATGATGAAATCTTAACATTGCAACACATGCCAATACGGCCGGGTTAACTTATAAAGTGACATTTTAAATTTCCCGCCACACTTCCGGTTGAAAAACTCCTTTGGATATGATTTATGCGCGTGACGTCACAAAATCCACGGAAGTGGTTGTACCCCATCGGACCCGATATAAAAACCTCTTGTTTTCTTCGACAAAATTCCACAGTATTGTGGACATCTGTGTTGGTGAATCTTTTGCAATTTGTTTAATGGACAATGGAGGCTGCAAAGAAGAACGTTGTAGGTGGGATCGATCAGTGTATTAGCGGCTAAGTACAATACTTACAGCAACACAACAAGGACTACTTACTACGCCTAGCCGATGCTTGCCGCCAAACCCACGGATGAAGTCCTTCGTCGCGCCGTCGATCGCTGGAACGCAGGTGAGCACGGCTGTTGATGGGAAGATGAGGGCTGGCTGGCGTAGGTGGAGCGCTAATGTTTTTATCATAGTTCTGTGAGGTCCGGTTGCTAAGTTGCTAAATTAGCCTTAGCGTCGTTAGCAACAGCATAGTTAAGCCTTACCAGGTTGAGAATTTTTAACCGTGTAGTTACATGTACATGGTTTAATAGTATTGTTGATCTTCTGTCTATCCTTCCAGTCAGGGGTTTATTTATTTTGTTTCTATCTTCATTTGAGAACGATGCTATCACGTTAGCTCAGTAGCTAAGTGTGTCACCGATGTATTGTCGTGGAGATAAAAGTCACTGTGAATGTCCATTTCGCGTTCTCGACTCTCATTTTCAAGACGATATAGTATCCGAGGTGGTTTAAAATACAAATCCGTGATCCACAATAGAAAAAGGAGAGAGTGTGGAATCCAATGAGCCAGCTTGTACCTAAGTTACGGTCAGAGCGAAAAAAGATACGTCCATCACTGCCTCTCTAGTCCTTCACTGTAACGTTCCTCATCTACGAATTGTTCATCCTAGCTCAAATTAATGGGGTAATCGTCGCTTTGTCGCTCCGAATCTCTCTCGCTCCATTGTAAACAACGGGGAATTGTGAGGAATACTAGCTCCTGTGACGTCACGCTACTTCCAGGACGGGCAAGGCTTTTTTTATCAGCGAGCAAAAGTTGCGAACTTTATCGTCGATTTTCTCTACTAAATCCTTTCAGCAAAAATATGGCAATATCGCGAAATTATCAAGTATGACACATAGAATGGATCTGCTATTCCCGTTTAAATTTTAAAAATTCATTTCAGTAGGCCTTTAATGTATTGCACTTTTCACTCAAAGTAAAGAGTCATGAATTATCAGAGAGAACCATATAAACGCCCCATTTTTCCAGCTGTGACAATACAATTCTCAGTGGAATATGGGTAAACCAAAACTACAAGTTTACATTAAAAGGCCACAAATTCGGTTGAACAAGGGCCTTTAGTGAAAGCTTCTAAAGGACGAGGTACAATTTACAACAACAACAAAAACACAACTATGTAGCTTTAATCCTTCCAGAAACCTTTTAAAGCTCTCATAGACTTCATCTGGTACTCCTGATCCCCTTCACATCAAACACATTCTCCACATTACACAACACAGATAAAGCCACTCAGCATAGCAGCTCTCACTCTGAAGTGATAAGCCAACCACCTCCCATTTATCTTTTGACACACTCACGGACATCGGGCAGATGTTCAACCTTTCTCACACCCAACTAGGGATGATACTCGAAACCGGTTTTCCCGGTTGTTTGATAAGAAAAGAACCGAGTCCTCGGACTCGAATCCCTTTTTGAGAACCGGTCGGTACCCGTTATCGAGACCACTATAGTAAAGGAAAAGAGTTGATTCTTTATTCGAATCCCGTCCCAACCAGAAATGCTCCGTGGGACATCACAAGAAATGGCGTCACGTAGCTCAGTCATTAGGCGCAGATAGCGAAAGCAGGAAAACAATGGACGGGAAAAAGTGCTCCAAGGTGTAATAAAGTTCAAAACAAAAGCTATAATCCATCGAATAACTTTACTGAGAGATTTGAGCAGGGTAAAACACATGACCAACACTTTTACGACCAACCGGAAACATAGCAACCAGGCTAGCAACGCACCTCCTTTACGGCAGCTGTCGCAACGTTCTTAAAACAACCGCAGCACATACATATATATACAACATATCTCCCTTTTTTAACTTTTGTTTTTCTTTCCTTGTAAACAAAACAAAATCACACTGTAGATGTGTTGTCTGTCTAATTATAAATAATGCAGACGAGGCGTGTTGGCTGAGTTCTTGACGTTTACTTTCACAGCGTGGCAACATGCAACACTTTTCGGGGCTACCGCGCATGCTCGTCACTCCCGTTGCATGCTGGGTAGTGTAGTTGTTATATTCTCTAGCTCATAACATTTTTCCCCCTATAAAGAAATAATGTTAACTCAATAAAGTGTATTTTCTTTTTTTAGCTTTAACTTTTCATTTTTTAGCATTGTAACCACATTTGCAAAGAACTTTTCTCTTCATAGAATTTTCTTTCAATAAAGAAATAAAGTGCAAAAATGTCAAAGCATCATAACAAACAGTTATGTTCCAATAGCAGCAGAAGTGCACTTTTTGGAGAGCTGTATTATTTTCAGTTTTGTGCCCAAGGGACTGATTTTATTTAACACTATATCAGGGGTCACCAACCTTTTTGAAAGCAAGAGCTACTTCTTGGGTAGTGATTAATGCGAAGGGCTACCAGTTTGATACACACTTAAATAAATTGCCAGAAATAGCCAATTTGCTCAATTTACCTTTAACTCTATGTTATTATTAATAATTAATGATATTTACTCTTAATTGAACGGTTTAAAAGAGGAGAAAACACACAAAAAATGACAATTAAATTTTGAAACATAGTTTATCTTCAATTTCGACTCTTTAAAATTCAAAATTCAACCAAAAAAAAGAAGAGAAAAACTAGCTAATTCGAATCTTTTTGAAAAAAGTAAAAAAATAATTTATGGAACATCATTAGTAATTTTTCCTGATTAAGACTAATTTTAGAATTTTGATGACATGTTTTAAATAGGTTAAAATCCAATCTGCACTTTGTTAGAATATATAACAAATTGGACCAAGCTATATTTCTAACAAAGACAAATCATCATTTTTTCTAGATTTTCCAGAACAAAAATTTTAAAAGAAATTCAAAAGACTTTGAAATAAGATTTAAATTTGATTCTACAGATTTTCTAGCTTTGCCAGAATATTTTTTTTGAATTTTAATCATAATAAGTTTGAAGAAATATTTCACAAAAATTCTTCGTCAAAAAAACAGAAGCTAAAATGAAAAATTTAATTAAAATGTATTTATTATCCTTTACAATAAAAAAAATAAATTTACTTGAACATTGATTTAAATGGTCAGGAAAGAAGAGGAAGGAATTTAAAAGGTAAAAAGGTATATGTGTTTAAAAATCCTAAAATCATTTTTAAGGTTGTATTTTTTCTCTAAAATTGTCTTTCTGAAAGTTATAAGAAGCAAAGTAAAAAAATTAATGAATTTATTTAAACAAGTGAAGACAAAGTCTTTAAAATATTTTCTTGGATTTTCAAATTCTATTTGAGTTTTGTCTCTCTTAGAATTAAAAATGTCGAGCAAAGCGAGACCAGCTTGCTAGTAAATAAATACAATTTAAAAAATAGAGGCAGCTCACTGGTAAGTGCTGCTATTTGAGCTATTTTTAGAACAGGCCAGCGGGCTACTCATCTGGTCCTTACGGGCTACCTGGTGCCCGCGGGCACCGCGTTGGTGACCCCTGCACTATATTATTATTTATACACCTATAGTGATCACAGAGACAGCTTGTTTTTGTGTTACTGCATATATTTGTTTCTCTGAAAAATCCCACTTAATATACTTTGGGTAACAGCAGTCAATATTTATTTATTTTATTTAATTTTTTTAGGTGGGTAACAGTCAATATTTATTTATTTATTAGATTTTATTTTTTTATTATGTAATAAAAGTGAGCTTTTGTTAAACCAAATATTGTGTGTTTTTTTCCATATACAACAACCTATCTGGACTGGATAAGAGAATCGATAAGGAATCGGTTCGATAAGAGGATTCGATAATAGGCTCGAACTCGATAATTCCTTATCAAACATCATCCCTACACACAACCCAAAACACGCACACAAAGAGACAAATGTTGATTTTTACTCAGCGCGGTTAAAATGCTCATCAATATTCTCTGAATGATCTGTCCAGGGTCTTGCATCCGATGTCAGCTCAGATATACTGCAACTCAATACAGGGCGAGCAGTACAGATGATGGATAGACGGATGATTGATCTGATCATTGGTGTTAGAAAGGGTGAGTCATGAAAAAACTAGTGGTGACATGGTGACGGATTATATGTTAGTAGTAGTAGTGGTGCACAAGAGATTGGTAGAGCTACAGAGAAGTTCCTATCAGCAGGGAAGGCTTATAGACTAATAATACTTGACTCAAGAGAGTGGAACAAAAGAAAGACTAGACTTGAGAGCGACTTTGCTTTTTTATGTCTAAAACGAGTATTTAATCATATTCTCAAATAGGCCTGGGCTCATAAGAAATGTTGTTTGACGATGTCAGTGTTTCCCACACATTCATTTATTTGTGGCGGCCCGCCACGAAATAATTTACTTTACAAAAGAGAAGTGTAGGATACTTCTCTTGTTGCCTTATTTGTATTTGGCTTTATTAAATGTATTTATATTAGAAACACAACATGTGTATATAACAAAGGGTGCAAAGTCTGCAGGCAGTAGGAAACACATGGTTAAGTGTAGGGAGTAAAACTGATGGCAGTCTAAAGTTCAAGATTTTTGGAGCTCTTTGTTCAGTGGATCAGATGTTTGATGAAGCTCTGTGTCTATCTACCACCACTACTGTTTTCTGTTTATTTGTTACTGACTGTGGCAGGACACCTCTGCCTCTGTTTCACTTTATGTTGCTGGTAAATAATATGGTTGTAGTAGTAGGCTAAAGTTAAATTATTTAGTATGCACTAATTAAAGGGGCAGAGCTTTAAGAGACATTTTAGCTTTTATATTTTTATAAGATATATTTTTTGTAAGAACCACAATTAATAAATACATTTCAGTGAATAACTTATTGTTCAAATCTGTATATAAATATGTACATAAAGTGTTGTAGTTATATTGTAAAATGGATGGATGGATGGATGGACGTTTAAAACAAAACTGTTATTATTAATTAGTAAGTATACATTTTTTGAGCCTTTTTAGAGAAAATCCTATCATTGTAGTAAATTATGCAAATTACTCGATGATGTAATGGTGACCACGCCCATAGCCACGCCCCCACCGCCACAGGTATCTTGGCAGTTTATGGGAAACACTGACTGGATATATAAAACAATGTAATTTTTATTTTTACATTTTTTTTCTTTCCATGTTGGCACGTGAGGCCCCGCCTCACCTGCCTCCCCTGACTGCACGTCACTGGTGTGTTTGGTATGCCAGCTGCACGGCGGCAGAGAGAAATGCACTTCGGAGGGTGATAAAAAGTGCCATGAAGATCACTGGCTGCTCTCTCCCCTCCCTAGATGAAGTGTACAGTGCCAGGTGCCTCAAAAAGGCCCAAAACATCATAAGGGACATAACATCTCACCCCGGACATAAACTTTTTGAACTGCTGCCCTCAGGCAGGAGATACGGGACAATAAAATGCCGGACAAACAGACTTAAAAACACTTTTTACCCGAGAGCAATAGTGTCGCTGAACACAAGACGACAATAACGACTGTGCATGTGAGCTGTGTGCTTGCTATTTTTATCTATTTATCTATGTTCTTATGTGTAATGAATTTGCACTAAATTAGTTTAGCTTGCAATTTCGTTGTACAATGTACAATGACAATAAAGATATATTCTATTCTAATAAGTTCCATATTTTTCTCGATCCTTTTGTGGGGCAGACTGCCTCGTACATGCACGTGTGTCCTCCGCTGTTGCCATTTCCTAATACAAAGTAGCTTATAGTCCTAATTTATATCTGTCAACAGACTCTAAAAATTACAACATAGGGGGCGGGGAAAAGAGGCTGTCCAAGTGGAGGCATGTAAATAAGATCACCCACAAAACGGCACATACCAAAGAGACTGTCAGAAAGCAGCTTGAAGATGGTCTGTAAAACATTATCTACGCAACATTTTGACCAAAGAACCACCATTACATTACACCAGGGGTCACCAACGCGGTGCCCGCGGGCACCAGGTAGCCCGTAAGGACCAGATGAGTAGCCCGCTGGCCTGTTCTAAAAATAGCTCAAATAGCAGCACTTACCAGTGAGCTGCCTCTATTTTTTAAATTGTATTTATTTACTAGCAAGCTGGTCTCGCTTTGCTCGACATTTTTAATTTTAAGAGAGACAAAACTCAAATAGAATTTGAAAATCCAAGAAAATATTTTAAAGACTTGGTTTTCACTTGTTTAAATAAATTCATTTATTATTTTACTTTGCTTCTTATAACTTTCAGAAAGACAATTTTAGAGAAAAAATACAACCTTAAAAAAGATTTTTAAACACATATACCTTTTTACCTTTTAAATTCCTTCCTCTTCTTTCCTGACAATTTAAATCAATGTTCAAGTAAATTTATTTTTTTATTGTAAAGAATAATAAATACATTTTAATTTAATTCTTCATTTTAGCTTCTGTTTTTTCGACAAAGAATATTTGTGAAATATTTCTTCAAACTTATTATTATTAAAATTCAAAAAAATTATTCTGGCAAATCTAGAAAATCTGTAGAAGTGAAGTGAATTACATTTATATAGCGCTTTTTCTCAAGTGACTCAAAGCGCTTTACATAGTGAAACCCAATATCTAAGTTACATTCAAACCAGTGTGGGTGGCACTGGGAGCAGGTGGGTAAAGTGTCTTGCCCAAGGACACAACGGCAGTGACTAGGATGGCGGAAGCGGGGATCGAACCTGCAACCCTCAAGTTGCTGGCACGGCCGCTCTACCAACCGAGCTATACTAATCTTATTTCAAAGTCTTTTGAATTTCTTTTAAAATTTTTGTTCAGGAAAATATAGAAGAAATAATGATTTTTCTTAGTTAGAAATATAGCTTGGTCCAATTTATTATATATTCTAACAAAGTGCAGATCGGATTTTAACCTATTTAAAACATGTCATCATAATTCTAAAATTAATCTTAATCAGGAAAAATTACTAATGATGTTCCATAAATTATTTTTTTAATTTTTTCAAAAAGATTCGAATTAGCTAGTTTTTCTCTTCTTTTTTTCGGTTCAATTTTGAATTTTAAAGAGTCGAAATTGGAGATAAACTATGTTTCAAAATTTAATTATCATTTTTTTTCGTGTTTTCTCCTCTTTTAAACCGTTCAATTAAGTGTAAATATCATTAATCATTAATAATAACATAGAGTTAAAGGTAAATTGAGCAAATTGGCTATTTCTGGCAATTTATTTAAGTGTGTATCAAACTGGTAGCCCTTCGCATTAATCAGTACCCAAGAAGTAGCTCTTGCTTTCAAAAAGGTTGGTGACCCCTGCATTACACCATTGATTTTAGTCTGAATCGAATGTCTCTTCGCATCCTACAGATGTTAAAGATGCTAAACTGTTGTCTTTTAAACCTTCCATTTTCAGTTTTTTAGTATTTTGTTCAGACAAAGTTTATTGCTGGGCATTCTGTAATGTTGTTAAGACTCTTGAACGCATCATAATTATCCCCTCAACTCCCCCCAAAATGGATTAACTCGCTGGAATATAAAGACATTATAACATCATCCATAAACCTGGATGCATATGAGTGCAATATATTTATCTGTACAGTAATCTATGTATTTATATCTGCACCTTATTGCTCTTTTATCCTGCACTACCATGAGTTAATGCAACAAAATTGTGTTCTTATCTGTACTGCAAAGTTCAAATTTGAATGACAATAAAAGGAAGTCTAAGTCTTACTGGCTAAGGTGATAAGGCACACAATAAAAATGAATTGAAATACAGATGTATTGCAAGGGTGTACATCAGGGGTCACCAACGTGGTGCCCGCGGGCACCAGGTAGCCCGTAAGGACCAGATGAGTAGCCCGCTGGCCTGTTCTAAAAATAGCTCAAATAGCAGCACTTACCAGTGAGCTGACTCTATTTTTTAAATTGTATTTATTTACTAGCAAGCTGGTCTCGCTTTGCTCGACATTTTTAATTAAATCCAACAAAGTCCTCCTGGTTGTGTTGCTGTAGTCCGCTGCTAATACATCGATCCCACCTACAACTGTCTTCTTTGCAGCCTTCATTGTTCATTAAAAAAATTGCAAAAGATGTCCAGAATACTGTGGAATTATGAAATGAAAACAGAGCTTTTTGTATAGGATTCTACGGGGTACCATAACTTCCGTTACTCGGACTTCGTCACGCACATACGTCATCATACCGCGATGTTTCAGCCGGATATTTCCTGGGAAGTTTTAAATGTCACTTTATAAGTTAACCAGGCCGTATTGGCATGTGTTGCAATGTTAAGATTTCATCATTGATATATAAACTATCAGACTGCGTGGTCGGTAGTAGTGGCTTTCAGTAGGCCTTTAAGATGATCAGTGTTTCCACAAAGATAAATATCATTAATTATTAATAATAACAGAGTTAAAGGTAAATTGAGCAAATTGGCTATTTCTGGCAATTTATTTAAGTGTGTATCAAACTGGTAGCCCTTCGCATTAATCAGCACCCAAGAAGTAGCTCTTGGTTTCAAAAAGGTTGGTGACCTCTGGTGTACATCAATGACTACCTAACATATACAATCAGAAACAGAAGGAAAACCAATAATATGTAAAAAAAAGGTGTTAAAATTTGACCATTCACAAAAGTCTAGCGTTATCTGCAAAGACTTTTCATCGGTTTATATTCGGCCCACCGCACTACTGACTGACTTAGTGTAACGAGCTTACTTTCAGGCTAAATTAGGCAAGAGTAAACCCTCAACTAGAACAAAACGGGTTTTGTTTTACCGTCACAATGGTTATTAAAAGCGTTCTCTTCTGAGTGGGAGGCCAGCATAGAAATAATCCAGTAAATTTGGCTTAGTCACTGCAGCCTAATGATTCACAGACAATGCTTCTAAGTCTTGAAAAGCATTCAAAACTCTGTTGTGTTCAATTACATTCTTAAGAAGAATTAAGTTTTAAGAAAAGCTTCATTGTTCTAAAGTGGTTCTATTAAAGCTGGTCTCTGTAACACCTTCTGACAAAGAACTGACCGGTCAACTTCAACAAACTTAGGAGTCTGTGCTTGTTAGCGTTTTTCTCCCTCTGGTTTCTGTCTTTAGAACAATGGACCGCACAAGGACCTTCAATATGCTCGGTATACAAAAAAAAAGCATAACAGATGTAGCTATTTACACGCCAAAGGATATATATGGAGCTAATTACCTATTTTTTTAAATTGTCCACAATTAAAACAAACATCTAACTTTCTGACATCATATATGAGGGTCCTCTCGAACCTTTTTTATCCATCACTCGGCACATCTCTTTGCAGTACTTTTTATTTGTGTTTCTTTTTTAATTAATGCTAACAGCATGTTCCGCTATAAACAGAGCCTCATGAATATGCACAGTCACGCTTTGGCCGCCCGCACAAAATAACAAAAGAAGACATTAACATCCCTGATGCACTTGCTGAAAACTCTGGTCAGAGGACCAAATGTGCACAACCATTTTCTTGAACTTTAAAGGCCTACTGAAATGAAATGTTTTTATTTAAACGGGGATAGCAGATCTATTCTATGTGTCATACTTGATCATTTCGCGATATTGCCATATTTTTGCTGAAAGGATTTAGTATAGAACAATGACGATAAAGATCGCAACTTTTGGTATCTGATTAAAAAAAAAGGCTTGCCCCTACCGGAAGTAGCGTGACGTAGTCAGTTGAACATATACGCAAAGTTCCCTATTGTTTACAATGATGGCCGCATGAAGTGAGAGAGATTCGGACCGAGAAAGCGACAATTTCCCCATTAATTTGAGCGAGGATGAAAGATTTGTGGATGAGGAAAGTGAGAGTGAAGGACTAGTAGGGAGTGGGAGCTATTCAGATAGGGAAGATGCTGTGAGAGCCGGGGGTGACCTGATATTCAGCTGGGAATGACTACAACAGTAAATAAACACAAGACATATATATACTCTATTAGCCACAACACAACCAGGCTTATATTTAATATGACACAAATTAATCCTGCATAAAAACACCTACGTGTTTGTTATGCTAGCTCCTAGCTCCTATGCTAGCTCCTAGCTCCATATAAGCCGCCAATCCAATTCAAACACCTGCACAACACACACAATCACTCAGCCCAAAAGACCGTTCACCTAACCCTAGGTTCATAAAGCTTATATATTTAAACAAAGTAACGTACGTGACGCACACGTACTGGCAAGCGATCAAATGTTTGGAAGCGCAGCTGCTACTCACGGTACCTGGTATTCAGCTGGGAATGACTACAACAGTAAATAAACACAAGACATATATATACTCTATTAGCCACAACACAACCAGGCTTATATTTAATGTGCCACAAATTAATCCTGCATAAAAACACCTGCGTGTTTGTTATGCTAGCTCCTAGCTCCTCTGCTAGCTCCTAGCGCCATAGAACACGCCAATACAATTCAAACACATGATCAACACACACAATCACTCAGCCCAAAAGACCGTTCACCTAACCCAAGGTTCATAAAGCTTATATATTTAAAAAAAAAGTTACGTACGTGACGCGCACGTACGGTCAAGCGATCAAATGTTTGGAAGCCAAAGCTGCATACTCATGGTAGCACGTCTGCGTCTTTGTCATCCAAATCAAAGTAATCCTGGTAAGAGTCTGTGTTGTCCCAGTTCTCTACAGGCGTCTGTGTATCGAAGTCAAAAGTCCTCCTGGTTAGAGTCTCTGTTATCCGAGTTCTTCCATCTTGACTGCATCTTTCGGGAATGTAAACAAAGAAGCGCCGGCTGTGTACTGTTGCTGCTGACTTCCCTCGCAAAATAGACGCTTCGCACCGACAACTTTCTTCTTTGCTTGCTCAGCTTCTTTCTCCATAATGCAATGAACATGATTGCAACAGATTCACCAACACAGATGTCCAGAATACACCCGGAATGAGATGAAAACAGCTATTTCGTATTGGATTCAATGTGGAAGGCATACCCGTGTTCCCCGGGCTACGTCACGCGCATACGTCATCCTCAGAGGCGTTTCGAACCGGAAATTTAGCGGCAAATTTAAAATGTCACTTTATAAGTTAACCCGGCCGTATTGGCATGTGTTATAATGTTAAGATTTCATCATTGATATATAAACTATCAGACTGCGTGGTCGCTAGTAGTGGCTTTCAGTAGGCCTTTAACTTAAATATTTACATTAACACAGCTTACACAACAAAGCATTTATTTTTAGCAATTACTTTGTTTAAATGTTAAAGTAGAATGTTGATATTTTTGGACCACCGCCTTACACTATTTGTTCGCCAATACTTCCTGACGAGTTGGCGGCAACCTCTTTATTAGATCAATTTGCTCTTCAACCTTTTAGTCTCAGAGGCCTGCTTTTAAGTCCAAGTCTTGTCTGATGTGTGACAGCACTCTCCAGCACCCTCATTGTGCAGGCATGTGATTTGACCACAATGACAAAGGCTGAAAAAATTCCCGGGGGTCTGGGGGACGAAGGCCCCCAGCCAGGTCCAGGTCCAGGTCCAGATCCTGGTTTTTCACCAATTTAACATGCTAAAATTAACAAAGACAGCACCATTTGAAGAAAATATTTTAGTGTTTAAAGACATGAAAACATCATTAATAGAACATACATAACCCAATTATCCTAATGAATCACTGTATATCAGGGGTCACCAACGCGGTGCCCGCGGGCACCAGGTAGCCCGTAAGGACCAGATGAGTAGCCCGCTGGCCTGTTCTAAAAATAGCTCAAATAGCAGCACTTACCAGCAAGTTCCTCTATTTTTTAAATTGTATTTATTTACTAGCAAGCTGGTCTCGCTTTGCCCGACATTTTTAATTCTAAGAGAGACAAAACTCAAATAGAATTTGAAAATCCAAGAAAATATTTTAAAGACTTGGTCTTCACTTGTTTAAATAAATTCATATTTTTTTTACTTTGCTTCTTATAACTTTCATTAAGACAATTTTAGAGAAAAAATACAACCTTAAAAATGATTTTAGGATTTTTAAACACATATACCTTTTTACCTTTTAAATTCCTTCCTCTTCTTTCCTGACAATTTAAATCAATGTTCAAGTACATTTGTTTTTTTTATTGTAAAGAATGATAAATACATTTTAATTTGTTTTTTCGACGAAGAATATTTGTGAAATATTTCTTCAAACTTATTATGATTAAAATTCAAAAAAATTATTCTGGCAAATCTAGAAAATCTGTAGAATTAAATTTAAATCTTATTTCAAAGTCTTTTGAATTTCTTTTAAAATTTTTGTTCTGGAAAATCTAGAAGAAATAATTATTTGTCTTTGTTAGAAATATAGCTTGGTCCAATTTGTTATATATTCTAACAAAGTGTAGATTGGATTTTAACCTATTTAAAACATGTCATCAAAATTCTAAAATTAATATTAATCAGGAAAAATTACTAATGATGTTCAATAAATTATTTTTTAAATTTTTTCAAAAAGATTCGAATTAGCTAGTTTTTCTCTTCTTTTTTTCGGTTGAATTTTGAATTTTAAAGAGTCGAAATTGAAGATAAACTATGTTTCAAAATTGAATTGTCATTTTTTTTTGTGTTTTCTCCTCTTTTAAACCGTTCAATTAAGTGTAAATATCATTAATTGTTAATAATAACATAGAGTTAAAGGTAAATTGAGCAAATTGGCTATTTCTGGCAATTTATTTAAGTGTGTATCAAACTGGTAGCCCTTCGCATTAATCACTACCCAAGAAGTAGCTCTTGCTTTCAAAAAGGTTGGTGACCCCTGCTGTATATGGTTCAGTCCCAACAGTATTTAGTCACTAATATTTAAATCTTGTGTTCATTTCACATCCACAGGTGTCACATTGATCAGTGTTATTATCTACAGTTTATTTACAGTATTACCACATTACTTCAGTTCACTTCACACATTAGCTTTCTCGGAGAGCCCAGCCCTAACATGAGATTTCCTTGCAAATTTATTTAACAAAATACCATATGTAAACATTTCATTCTTTTCGCCAAAATAGGATATAAATTTATGAAAATAATTAAACATGTTTAGTATTGTTTACTCATATTTGAAAATAGGAAATAAAAATAATGTGAGGACACTGACATATTGCATGAAACAAGTGTGAAAATATTTACCTTCAAGATTGTTACACCACTGACAATAGTTTCAAGAGACTACATAAGAACTTCATATTACAAAATAGTATTATATGCAAATTTATTTCAAATAAATTGTTAACTGGAATCAATAATGCGACTCTTTGAATTTCTGTAATTTCATAATATATTTTCACGTGGCTTTTTATTTTTAGAAAAACCCATTTATATTTCGCAAAGCAATAATTGGTTAATATTTAAAACAAACATGCGTATTTCGCAAGCAAATATTTTTTAGCTTACCTCATTATAAACAACCCTGTCTGCAACTGAAGTGGGTTGTTTGGGTGGATCTTTCCTCTCCAAGTCTACGGCAGTTGTCGATGTAAACAAAGGATGAAGTCCGTAAGGTTTGCTCACTTTCGGTTGACATCCAAAAGCACCAGCTAGTGAAAAGTTTGTTTTCCTTGCTTCAAGTTGTTTCAAATGTTTTTGGCATTTCGCATGTACTTCCAAAGCCTTGAAACCTCGTGATCCATAGTCAATATTATCATGACACCACGTGCACTAAACCTTTCCGGGACCATCGATTTTCCGAATAAAATCACCGAACAAAGTCGTAACTTCCTTCTTCCCAACAGTATCAGTGATTTCCCTTTCCATCCAGTCCCATCGAAACTTATTTTTGACATGTTTATCAATTTCTTTTACTCATAAAGCGTCCTTTCTCTCGAGAACCGACATCGCTTACATATGGAAAATGGCGGTAATAACCATTCTGAATGATGACGTTATTAACGTCATCATTCATAACAGATGTCCTGATTGGTCACAAGGAACATATCGACCAATCAACTACGGCGTAATATAAACTACGTCTCGAATCTTGATTTAGGGTCGGAAAAAAACCCGGAAAAACGGGAGATAATTTTTTTTTTTTTTCCGAGATTAAAAAAGACGGAATTCCGACTTTAGACGGAAAAATCACATGCCTGTTGTGATCAGAACAACAACAAGTTCCGGAGACTTTTAGAGGTAATGATAAGTCTCAGAGGTCCCACAATAGTAATGATAGTGTGTGTTCTCCAAAATGTAGTCTTAAAGGGGACCTATTATGCAAAAACACATTTTCTTACCTATTGGTACCTGTTTTTGTGGATTTGGGATCTGCATAAGTCCTGAAAATGTGAAATCAAACCATGGTGACATTGTGTAGATATTTATAAAACAATCTTGCCTTCTCTTTTACTTCCTCCAAATGAGTCGTTTGGTCCTAGTTTGTGAACCCGTTCTCAAACAATGGCAATAAAACTATTCTGATTCTGATTCTGATTCTGAATGATGACGTTATTAACGTCATCATTCATAACAGATGTCCTGATTGGTCACAAGGAACATATCGACCAATCAACTACGGCGTAATATAAACTACGTCTCGAATCTTGATTTAGGGTCGGAAAAAAAAATGGAAAAACGGGAGATAATTATTATTTTTTTCCCCGAGATTAAAAAAGACGGAATTCCGACTTTAGACGGAAAAATCACATGCCTGTTGTGATCAGAACAACAACAAGTTCCGGAGACTTTTAGTGGTAATGATAAGTCTCAGAGGTCCCACAATAGTAATGATAGTGTGTTCTTCAAAATGTAGTCTTAAAGGGGACCTATTATGCAAAAACACATTTTCTTACCTATTGGTACCTATTTTTGTGTATTTGGGATCTGCATAAGTCCTGAAAATGTGAAATCAAACCATGGTGACATTGTGTAGATATTTATAAAACAATCTTGCCTTCTCTTTTACTTCCTCCAAATGAGTCGTTTGGAATTTTCCCCACGTGTGACATCAGCGGATATCTCGGATTATTGGAAGAAATATACCCGAAGATATTTGCACGAGTCCGCCATTGCAGTCAATAAGATCCTTCCTTTTCCCTTATCCTCTCGTTGTGGCGGCAGACTGACTCGTACACGCTTTTTGAATAGAAAGTAGAGTATAGTTCAAACGTATATCTGTCAGTAGACTCGATATGGGTGCGGTAAGAACTACAGCATGGCTGGCGGGGAGAAGACGCAGTCAAAGAGGAGGCACGTAAATAAGACCACCCACAAAGTGGCACATATCGTTTAAATGTTTTTCGACAGTGTTGGGACTAACGCGTTACTTAGTAACGCCGTTAGTTTCGGCGGTAACTAGTAATCTAACGCGTTATTTTTTTATATACAGTAACTCAGTTACCGTTACTGCGTGATGCGTTACTGCGTTATTTTACGTTATTTGTATGTAGTATCGGCTAGAAACTGAAGATCTGAGTGTGTTTTATTGGAGCGCTCCGGTGGAAAAGAAGAGGCGTGCTTTGCCCCACCCACAGAAAGCACGCCTCCCCGCAGGGGAGACGTTCCTCCAGAGCCGTACTTCGGGTCTAACAACCTTCACTTTACCCGGAAGAGGGTCTTTACAGCTGAGGGTGAATGACGAGCCCGGCCGTTTGTTGCAACTTTGTGACTTTATTGGACGCAGCCATCCACCAAGCTAGAGCACCTACACGCACTCACTGTCGCCGCTCCCTCACCTCTCTCGCCCACTCACTCACTGACGTCACTCACCTCTCATGCTGTCATATCTTAAAGGGCCACACACACACACACACACACACACACATACGCTACTCTCATAACATCTAACAAGACATCATGGCGAAGCCAGAAGTCGAGTTTTTTAACATGGAGACATTCTCAATACTTTTCTTTTGTCGAGCACAAAGAAAATAACATTTGAGTTAAATGTAAGTTGTGTCTTGGATCAAAGATCCTATCTACTTAAGAGTTAAAGTTAAAGTGCCATTATGTTGCAGATATTTAAAATAGTTTTGTCAATTTTTTCTGGCCTGAAATAAATTGGCCCTTTGAAACATATCTTTGTCTTTGTGTGTTGTATGTAGAGCACATTGTTTGTATGTTGTATGTAGACCACATTGTTTGTGTGTTGTATGTAGAGCACATTGTTTGTATGTTGTATGTAGACCACATTGTTTGTGTGTTGTATGTAGAGCACATTGTTTGTGTGTTGTCTGTAGACCACATTGTTTGTGTGTTGTATGTAGACCACATTGTTTGTGTGTTGTATGTAGACCACATTGTTTGTGTGTTGTATTTAGACCACATTGTTTGTGTGTTGTATTTAGACCACATTGTTTGTGTGTTGTATGTAGACCACATTGTTTGTGTGTTGTATGTAGACCACATTGTTTGTGTGTTGTATGCAGAGCACATTGTTTGTGTGTTGTATGTAGAGCACATTTTTTGTGTGTTGTATGTAGAGCACATTGTTTGTGTGTTGTATGTAGAGCACATTGTTTGTGTGTTGTATGTAGACCACATTGTTTGTGTGTTGTATGTAGACCACATTGTTTGTGTGTTGTATGTAGAGCACATTGTTTGTGTGTTGTATGTAGAGCACATTTTTTGTGTGTTGTATGTAGAGCACATTGTTTGTGTGTTGTATGTAGAGCACATTGTTTGTGTGTTGTATGTAGACCACATTGTTTGTGTGTTGTATGTAGACCACATTGTTTGTGTGTTGTATGTAGACCACATTGTTTGTGTGTTGTATGTAGAGCACATTGTTTGTGTGTTGTATGTAGACCACATTGTTTGTGTGTTGTATGTAGACCACATTGCTTGTGTGTTGTATGTAGACCACATTGTTTGTGTGTTGTATGTAGACCACATTGTTTGTGTGTTGTATGTAGACCACATTGTTTGTGTGTTGTATGTAGACCACATTGCTTGTGTGTTGTATGTAGACCACATTGTTTGTGTGTTGTATGTAGACCACATTGTTTGTGTGTTGTATGTAGACCACATTGTTTGTGTGTTGTATGTAGAGCACATTGTTTGTGTGTTGTATGTAGACAACATTGCTTGTGTGTTGTATGTAGAGCACATTGTTTGTGTGTTGTATGTAGACAACATTGCTTGTGTGTTGTATGTAGAGCACATTGTTTGTGTGTTGTATGTAGACCACATTGTTTGTGTGTTGTATGTAGACCACATTGTTTGTGTGTTGTATGTAGACCACATTGTTTGTGTGTTGTATGTAGAGCACATTGTTTGTGTGTTGTATGTAGACCACATTGTTTGTGTGTTGTATGTAGACCACATTGTTTGTGTGTTGTATGTAGACCACATTGTTTGTGTGTTGTATGTAGACCACATTGTTTGTGTGTTGTATGTAGAGCACATTGTTTGTGTGTTGTATGTAGACCACATTGTTTGTGTGTTGTATGTAGAGCACATTGTTTGTGTGTTGTATGTAGAGCACATTGTTTGTGTGTTGTATGTAGAGCACATTGTTTGTGTGTTGTATGTAGAGCACATTGTTTGTGTGTTGTATGTAGACCACATTGTTTGTGTGTTGTATGTAGACCACATTGTTTGTGTGTTGTATGTAGAGCACATTGTTTGTGTGTTGTATGTAGAGCACATTGTTTGTGTGTTGTATGTAGACCACATTGTTTGTGTGTTGTATGTAGACCACATTGTTTGTGTGTTGTATGTAGAGCACATTGTTTGTGTGTTGTATGTAGACCACATTGTTTGTGTGTTGTATGTAGACCACATTGTTTGTGTGTTGTATGTAGAGCACATTGTTTGTGTGTTGTATGTAGACCACATTGTTTGTGTGTTGTATGTAGAGCACATTGCTTTGTGAGTTCAGTGATGCAAATGCATGTCAAGTTGATCAACAGATTGTATTATTCTCCAGTGCAATGTTAGTACTGAAATGAAGGCTAAAAGGGCATTAATGGGACCCTTAAAAAAATGGGGGGGGAAATAAGTAACTAAATAGTTACTTTTCACAGTAACGCATTACTTTTTGGTGTAAGTAACTGAGTTAGTAACTGAGTTTCTTTTGAAATAAAGTAACTAGTAATTGTAACTAGTTACTGGTTTTCAGTAACTAACCCAACACTGTTTTTCGAATATACCCGGCCTTAAGTCTGAGGCGGCATCACGTCCATGAGGAAAGAAGTTTTTCCTACGTGTAGTCATGAAAAAACGGAACCTCACCATTCTGAGCGCTTCTTCTCTTAAAATAGGAGCAAACAAGTGAGGGTAGATTATTATCCCATTTTCGTGCTCATAAACAGGGTTTGAGTACATACAGTCGCGATCAAAAGTGTACGTACACTTGTAAAGAACATCATGTCATGGCTGTCTTGAGTTTCCAATCATTTCTACAACTCTTATTTTTTGTTAAAGAGTGATTGGAGCACATACTTGTTGGTCACAAAAACCATTCATGAAGTTTGCTTCTTTTATCAATCAATTAAGGCTGAAACGACGCGTCGACGTAGTCGACGTCATCGGTTACGTAAATACGTCGACGCCGTTTTTGTGCGTCGACGCGTCTCATATTTACGTCACACTACCGTCATGAGAAAGCGCAAAGCAGACGATGCGAGCGAGGGGGAAAAAAGCACGCCAAAAGTGGTCCAAAGTGTGGGAGTATTTCAATAAACGGCCTAATAATGTTGTTGTATGCACACTGTGTCGAGCGGAAATGGCCTATCATAGCAGCACAACGGCTATGAACGAACATTTGAAAAGAAAACCATCAACCATCAACTAGTCAATCGTCCGCGTGAGTATACGTTGTCATCATTACACAAAAACATGAATGTGTCATTTGTATCTGCGTTGTAAATTCATAAACTAAAGCACCGTTTCGCTCTGAGGCGCGTTTGGCGTGCCTGTTCAGTGTTTACATAGACACGCTCCTCTTTAATGCTAACGTTAATTAGTTGGCGAGGTTTCCAAATCTGGCAATGCTGGCTCTGTCTTACCTCTCAGTTCCAGCCACATGGACCCCTTCTGAGCGCCTATTTTCAGCTGCTGGGAATATTGTAAACAAGAAAAGAACCAGAGCATGTAGACATGCTAACCTTTCTTCATTACAACTGTTAGTCACTCACTGGAATGAGTAGAATTGGTTATTGTGTACTGTGTTGGACTGGATGTTTATTTTGCACATTTTAAAAGCAATACTTAATGTTTACAGTGCTCCAGAATATTTCGTTTTTGCACTTTTTTGTGCTGGATGTTTATCTTTATTTTTGCACATTTTAGCAAATAAGCAATACTTTTACTTTTGTTGAAATGTTTACACTGTTCATACAGAATATTTGGTTTTGCACTTTTTTGTATTGGATGTTTATCTTTATTTTTGCACATTTTAAAGCAAAATAAGCAGTACTTTTACTTTTGAAATGCTTATACTATTGCAGAATATTAAGATTTGCACTGGATGTTGACTTTTATATTTGCACATTAAAAAGCAAATAAGCTACTTTTAATTTTGTTAAATGTTAAAAGTTTTAAATGTTTACATTGTTACAGAATATTTTGTCATGTTGTTGTCAATGTTGACTGAGTGGCCATCCTTTTTTTTTTTGTAAATAAAAGCCATGCCTTTTGAAAAAACTGGCCTACATTTATTTTTTCATCTTCATTTTAAATTTTAAAAAAAAATCGGTAAAAGGACAAATAATCTATAGATTAATCGAAAAAATAATATATAGATTAATCGAAAAAATAATCTGTAGATTAATCGATAGAAAAATAATCGTTAGCTGCAGCCTTATAATCAGTCAATCAATGTTTATTTATATAGCCCTAAATCACAAGTGTCTCAAAGGGCTGCACAAGCCACAACGACATCCTCGGTTCAGATCCCACATAAGGGCAAGGAAAAACTCCTCCCCCCTCAAGGACAATGAAAAAGGAGGATTACCTCCAAATTCTTCAGGACAAGCTAAAATCATCAGCCCGGAGGTTGGGTCTTGGGCGCAGTTGGGTGTTCCAACAGGACAATGACCCCAAACACACCTCAAAAGTGGTAAAGGAATAGCTAAATCAGGCTAGAATGAAGGTTTTAGAATGGCCTTCCCAAAGTCCTGACTTAAACGTGTGGACAATGCTGAAGAAACAAGTCCACGTCAGAAAAGCAACACATTTAGCTGAACTGCACCAATTTTGTGGTCAAGTGGTCAAGCAGAAGCTTGTGGATGGCTACCAGAAGCGCCTTATTGCAGGTAAACTTGCCAAGGGACATGTAAGCAAATATTAACATTGCTGTATGTATACTTTTGACCCAGTAGAGCCATAATAAATTCATAAAAGAAGCAAACTTCATGAATGTTTTTTGTGACCAACAAGTATGTGCTCCAATCACTACATCACAAAAAAAATAAGAGTTGTAGAAATGATTGGAAACTCAAGACAGCCATGACATGATGTTCTTTACAAGTGTATGTACACTTTTGACCGCGACTGTATATCACTGTCAGAGCAACCTTAAAAAGTCAACTTTGCATAACAGGAAACCATGTCCGATGTTTTATTGGTGAAAATGCGCTGCATTTCAAACTAAAGTGTTGGGTATGTGTTTGTAAGTGTCTTTTTCTGGCATACTGATCATGAACATTTTCCAGGTTTTGCGAGGACATTTCAAATGCGGCGTTTCTGGGAATATTGCCTACACACACACACACATACAAACAAAACCTAAAACGTTGACCCGAGTAGACAATCCAATAAACAGGCAGACACAAACCCGGAGACACTACCATAACAAGCTTTGTATCTCTCTTCCTCCTTCAACCAGTTGAAGCCGTAAACATCACCATACTGTACACACATACTGTCTGTCCGTAACAAAATATTCTAGTACATTTGATTTTGGTAAGGTCGGCGATGTAGACGTCCATTCATCTTTAAAGGTCAGACAATGTCAACATAGCAGCCCGCTCAATAAAACATTGTTATTGGGCTGGACTGTAACATGGAGCAGAAACCCTAACCCTTTGATGAGCTATCAGTTGTCACACTCTGACGTATGACCACCACACAACTCCGGCTGAGGTTGGGACGCTGCTTGATCTCTGATTTGCTCATATTTCAAAACTACTTTTCCAAATTAGAGTGGCTGCTATTGGCAGAATGTGAAAACTAACTATGTAAAACCACTAAGTATTCTAACTTTCATAATGGCTTGGATTGCATGGGAAAGTGGATAGGAAAACTGTCTTTGGCTAAACAGTAATTTATTAATAAGTGTGTTGGACGATGCAGCAAAAACGGAAAACATTTTGTAAAAGTGGTAAAAAGCGAACTGCTCAGCCTACAAAAATACCACTGGTGAGTTCAATGTAAACACGCATGAGTTTTAAACAATTGCAGTGTTTCCCATAAACTGCCAAGATACCTGTGGCGGTGGGGGCGTGGCTGTGGGCGTGGTCACCATGACATCATCGAGTAATTTACATAATTTACTACAATGATATGATTTTCTCTAAAAAGGCTAAAAAAATGTAACTTACTAATTAATAATAACAGTTTTGTTTTAAACGTCCATCCATCCATCCATTTTACAATATAATTACAACACTTTATGTACATATTTATATACACATTTGAACTTAAGTTATTCACAAAAATATATTTATTAATTGTGGTTTTTACAAAAAAATATATCTTATAAAAATATAAAAGCTAAAATGTCTCTTGAAGCTCTGCCCCTTTAATTAGTGCATACCAAATAATTTAACTTTAGCCTACTACTACAACCATATTATTTACCAGCAACATAAAGTGAAACAGAGGCAGAGGTGTCCTGCCACAGTCAGTAACAAATAAACAGAAAACAGTAGTGGTGGTAGATAGACACAAAGCTTCATCAAACATCTGATCCACTGAACAAAGAGCTCCAAAAATCTTGATCCTACACTTCTCTTTTGTAAAGTAAATCTGAACAGCCGATATGGGCATCTACACCAACTATATGATTTGCCTGAGAAGCTTGACAGGACACAAAAAAAATAAATAAATAAATAAATAAATAAAAATAAAAATAAAAAATAAAATAAAATAAAATACAAAAAAAAAAATGTTTACAATAAAAAGTTATTATTTTTTTGTGGCGGCCTTAATTATTTCGTGGCGGGCCGCCACAAATAAATGAATGTGTGGGAAACACTGAATTGAGTAGCGCAGACAACATTTCAAAGCACATACAGAGGTAGATAAAGTTGCTAAATGTTGACCACTCATCATGCTTCAAATGCAATTACTGCTATTTTGCAGAGTCAAAGTAGTCATTTACTGTTAAAGACCATGCCCCCAACGACAAATATTAGTTGTGTTTTTAAAGCCAAAGAAAAAGCAAAACACGTGAGGAATAAGTCATCTAGATTCCTAAAATGCATTGAGTGCAATTTAAGAGGTGTATTTTTCCACTAACTTCATTTGTACCGGATCTTTGTGTTCTCTGTTGAAATACTTTGCGTATAAATTATGCTTTTGTAAATAATCTTAGCTTGCTTTAAAACCAAATAAAAGTAGACATCCTACAGATACGCCTTTATGCAGAAATTCAAAAATAGAGTGCTATTTTTTCGGGCTATATAATACAGTGCTACCCCAACTTACAAGTAGTTTGAGATACGAGTTTGACTTTTAAGTTCTCAACTTTTTGTTATGCTTCAACGGGGAACCACACTTTTTTGGGGAATTTTGCAAATTGTTCACAATCATTGTGAAAGACATGACGATGGATGTATTTCTTTTTAAAACATTCTAAATAGTAAATAAATGGAGCTTATGGTAGCCGCTCTATTCTGCCTATAACGCCCTCACAAAAACATACAAACACCTCCATTAAGGTTTTATATACACAATGTAAGTACAGTGTTTCCCACACATTCATTTATTTGTGGCGGCCCGCCACGAAAGAATGATGTCCGCCACAAATATATATATATATATATATATATATATATATATATATATATATATATATATATATATATATATATATATATATATATATATATATATATTTTTTTTTTTTTTTTTTTTTTTTTTTTTGTCCTCTCCAGCTTCTCAGGCAAATCATATAGTTGATGTAGATGCCCATATCGGCTGTTCAGATTTACAAAAGAGAAGTGTAGGATACTTCTCTTGTTGCCTTATTTGTATTTGACTTTATTAAATGTATTTATATTAGAAACACCACATGTGTATATAACAAAGGGTGCCAAGTCTGCAGGCAGTAGGAAACACATGGTTAAGTGTAGGGAGTAAAACTGATGGCAGTCTAAAGTTCAAGATTTTTGGAGCTCTTTGTTCAGTGGATCAGATGTTTGATGAAGCTCTGTGTCTATCTACCACCACTACTGTTTTCTGTTTATTTGTTACTGACTGTGGCAGGACACCTCTGCCTCTGTTTCACTTTATGTTGCTGGTAAATAATATGGTTGCAGTAGTAGGCTAAAGTTAAATTATTTAGTATGCACTAATTAAAGGGGCAGAGCTTTAAGAGCTTCATAAGATATATTTGTTGTAAGAACCACAATTAATAAATATATTTCAGTGAATAACTTATTGTTCAAATCTGTATATAAATATGTACATAAAGTGTTGTAATTATATCGTAAAATGGATGGATTGATGGATGGATGGACGTTTAAAACAAAACTGTTATTATTAATAAGTAAGTATACATTTTTTGAGCCTTTTTAGAGAAAATCAAATCATTGTAGTAAATTATGCAAATTACTCGATGATGTCATGATGACCACGCCCATAGCCACGCCCCCACCGCCACAGGTATCTTGGCAGTTTATGGGAAACACTGAAGTATATATGTAATATAGTAGCAGGCACATTAATAATAACATTTAATATTTACAAATGTATCTCATTTTAAGCATACTTGGCGCATTAACTTCAAAAAAGAATCACAGCACTACACCACTGATTACTTACTACTCACTGCATACTTCACACAAACATTATAAAGCATCACTTACTGTACAATGTCTGCTGTCATTAGGATGCTGGAATATTACTGTTTAGATGAAGAATGACTCATAATCCTTGTGAAGAAAAGCGGGGTGGAACCAAGCGTATTTTCGTGTCGTCCTCGCCATTTCCAGGTGTAAATTGGCTGTCGAACTGTACCAAATTGTCGGAACACGTCCTTGTTCTACTATCCAGGTGAGAGGCATGATTTATGAACGACAATAAAGTTTGACTAGCAAGGAAACGAGGAAGCAGCTCATCAGTCAATCATGTCAACATTGGCATTCAAGATCGTGATCACACATAAATAGTTAATCTGTGTTAGTGTTTATACTAACAATATCACTTGGTTAATATTCAAGTCACGACTTGTAACTGGAGTATTGTTGGTGATTTTTGATGGTTTTTATTGGGTTTTATGGGCGGAATAGAGGACCTCCCTTTGGCTCCACTGTTAGCGGCCTTTTTTTTTTTAAACATTTTTTATGAGTTAGAATGCATTAAAACAAACAGAAAAAAAAAAACCATCCGTCGCCATGGGTTTCATTATGATTGTGAACGATAGGCAAAATTCTAAAAAAAAAAGAGTATTTCCGTTTTGGGTTGCAAGCATAAGTGTGAGTTATGAGCCCCCCACCGCTAGTTGGTGTAGCCATTGCCAGAATGGACACCGTATGATCTAACATCTGGTTTTACTCGCTAACAATATACTGTATATAGATCTAACATCTGGTTTTACTCGCTAACTATATATATATATATATATATATATATATATATATATATATATATATATATATATATATATATATATATATATATATATATATATATATATATATATATATATATATATATATATATATATATATATATATATATATATATATATATATATATATATATATATATATTAGGGCTGCAACAACTAATCGATTAAATCGATTAAAATCGATTATAAAAATAGTTGCCGATTAATTTAGTCATCGATTCGTTGGATCTATGCTATGCGCATGCGCAGAGGCTTTTTAAAAAAATAAAAAAATATATATATATTTTTTTTTTTTTAAATAAACCTTTATTTATAAACTGCAACATGTACAAACAGCTGAGAAACAATGATCAAAATAAGTATGGTGCCAGTATGCTGTTTTTTTTCAATAAAATACTGGAAAGGATAGAAATGTAGTTTGTCTCTTTTATCCGATTATTAATCGATTAATCGAAGTAATAATCGACAGATTAATCGATTATCAAATTAATCGTTAGTTGCAGCCCTAATATATATATATATATATATATATATATATATATATATATATATATATATATATATATATATATATATATATATATATATATATATATATATATATATATATATATATATATATAAAGGTTTATTTGAAATAGGGACAGATACAGAAACATAGATACTTGAAACAGTTATCCAATGTATGCATCATAGTGTTTGTAGCCAAAGCTAATTTACAACACTTGTCCCCAACAACAACAACAACAACACAGACCTAACATCATTAAAATAGGAAAATAAAAAGAATGAGGCAAAGAGGAGTCGATAATAATGATAATAGTAATAATACAGAAAAAGTGTAATCTAGATAAAACCCAATAATAATTAAAGCTGCAAGCAGCGTTGGTCGGGTCCGCATTTTGGCTGGTGCTAGTCCTAGGTGTCCCAATACTTTTGTCCAGTGGTAGTCCTGAGTGAGACCTACATAGAGGTTTTTGTTGCATGTCTCTACGATATTCGTACTGGGAGTTAGAGGAAGTTGTGTCTGTGTTTTTTTCCTAGGTGCTACGGCACAGTGGTTGTTTTCTTTGAAGGCTCGTAAAATCAAAACCGTAGCACTTATTACAACGCTTTCGCCAAATTTTAATCAAAAGGGTTCAATCCCTCTCCTGTAGTAGTTTGAAGCCAAAACGACAAACGCGCTCAGAGGAGATAATGTTTGATGTTTTGTGACCGCTTTTTAAAAAAAAATTGTTTTGAAGTGGGGATATCAAACTTCCTGTTGATTTTTGTAGGTCTAAGTGAGACCTACGTAGAGGTTTTTGTTTCATGTCTCTAAAACGTTCCTACCGGAAGTGTTTTCCTCTGAGAAGCAGTTTTGTCTCTGTTTTATTCAAAAATTGCGCTAGAGCGCAATTTTGAGTTTTGGGGTTCGGTTTTTTTTTTTAGATCGCAATTTCCACCAGGCCCGATGTGTGTAAAAAGTTTGGTGAGTTTTGAAGTATTTTAAGGGGGTCAAATTACAGCTCAAAGAGGCAAAAATGAGTGTTTTTAGTCATTTTTTGTGTTGAAGGGGAAATTGGTTTTTGCCAGAGGATGTGAAATTATGAATTGTAGGTCTAAGTGAGACCTACATACAGGTTTTTATTTCATGCCTCTACGACCTTCCTAGTGGGAGTTACAGGCAGTTTGCTAGAGCGCAATTTTGATTTTTGGTGTTTGGTTTTTTTACTAAAGTGTGCTGTCACAGTTTTTCTATGTGTGTATAAAATTTGGTGAGTTTTGAAGCATGTTAAGGGGGGCAAAGTAGTGCGCAAAGCTGCGGAATAATAATAAACCTTACAATTTCAATAGGTTCCTTTGTACCTGTACAAAAGACTCCCTGTGGGAGTCCTTTATACAGGGTACAGGCGGACCCTAATAATGATAATAATAACACGGACAAAGTGCAAACTAGATAAGAACCAATTAGTAAAAATTTGTAAAAACTAAACATGGGAACACGATTGTTGCTCAACTAGCCACAATTTTGCTAATGGCTATTAGCTAATTGCTAGACATCAACATATCTTTGTTTTTCAACCATTGGAATGAAGAAAGTGAGCGTGAAGGAGAAGCGGATAATATTAATTGAATTGAATCAGAATCAGAATCAAAAGAGTTTTTATTGCCATTGTTTGAGAACGGGTTCACAAACTAGGAATTTGACTAGGCGCAATGGTGCAACATAAAACACATATAACACAGAATAGAATAACATAAGCTGTAACTATCAGATCTTGTTGTTGAAGAGATAAATAATCAAAACATGACTGACCGTGTAGCAGTTTGTAATTGTAATTGTAGCACTGCGAGTTGGCACCTTATTGAAGCAAGAGCCAGCTTTTGTGCCAGCAAAGCACTGATCAAATGGATTTGAAATGATTTCAATGGACAATGTTTTGAGTTAGCAACCCATGTCGTCGAATCAATTCAGCTTGTAAGTTGAAGTACTACTGTATTATGAATCATTATTGGCAAGTTCTATTGTTTGATTGAAAGGAAGCAACCTGAGAAAACTGTAAAATCTAAATCAAGATAAATGGAGAACCGGACGTAAACAAAGACATGAAGGAAGTGGACGAATATCAAAGATGACATCATCTCGACAACAAGGAAACTAAAAAACGGCACAGAAAGATGTGATGCAGATAAAGTCATGAACAATCACATAAATAATGCTAAATTAAACATTACACGCGTACAAGTACCCCAGCTCACAAGTACCCCAGCTCACAAGTTTTAGGGATATGAGCTGTCTCTCCGCTAACTAAGCTCAGATGTAAGCAAAAGTCTTGGGTTACGACTTACGAGCCTCCCCACCGCTAGTTGGCGTGGCGAATGTCACAATGAAACGTGTACGATCTGACCAAAACATCGATTCTCTCACTCGACAAATTGCTAGCTAACAGCTACAAAGAAGTTGTTTTTCCAAGCACGGGAACAAAGCTACAAAACGATAGCTGGAGAAATACTGGAAGTGTAAAAGTAAGACCTGACTGTGTGGATTAGAAACACACATGGAGAAAAGTCAGGGTTAATTCAATGCTGCTACTTCCTACTCCTTTCTGGACATGTTGAATTGTGCATATGTGGCCATGTGATGTTGCTAATGTAAGTCACATTGCTGTCGTACTGTCGTCCAGCATTCTGTTTTTGTTTACTTTGTAGCCAGTTCAGTTTTAGTTTCGTTCTGTATAGCCTTCCCTAAGCTTCAATGCCTTTTCTTAGTGGCACTCACCTTTTGTTTACTTTTGGTTTAAGCATCAGACACCTTTTTACCTGCACCCTGCCTCCCGCTGTTTCCGACATCTACAAAGCAATTAGCTACCTGCTGCCACCTACTGATATGGAAGAGTATTACACGGTTACTCTGCCCAGCTCTAGACAGCACAGACAATCAACAATAGCATATTATTTTCGAATTATAATTACTGGTTTGGAAAAAATATTTTTAACCCAAATAGGTGAAATTAGATAATCTCCCACGGCACACCAGACTGTATCTCACGGTCAAATAAGACCCCTTGTTTCAATAGGCTAAAACCCATATGAATATTAAACCAAACATACTGGATTTACTTTGCAAACACAGGACCACAGACTCATCACAGCGCCAGTGGTCACTTTATGGAGTCGTAGGTGAGACTTAGGTTAAAAGAAAATGATGGCTGAACCGCCGGAATTCATCTTTAGTAAACTAGTTCCATCAAATTTCAACCGTATTGTGTGTGTGTACGCGCCTACCACAGCAGGGATGCTTTAGCTGAAAGGTTAATACGACGTGAATTGATTTGACACACTAATACAGTGTTTTTCAACCACTGTGATACAGTCTGGTGTGCCGTGGGAGATAATCTAATTTCACCTATTTGGGTTAAGAATATTTTTTGCAAAGCAGTATTTATAATCCGCAAATAATGTGCCGTTGGTGAAGGCCTACTGAAATTAATTTTTTTTCATTTAAACGGGGATAGCAGATCCATTCTATGTGTCATACTTGATCATTTCGCGATATTGCCATATTTTTCCTGAAAGGATTTAGTAGAGAACAACGACGATAAAGTTCTGGTCTCTGATAAAAAAAAAAAAGCCTTGCCCCTACCGGAAGTAGCGTGACGTCACAGGAGGAAGGGCTGCTCACATTTTCCAATTGTTTTCAATGCAGCGAGAGAGATTCGGGCCGAGAAAGCGACGATTACCCCATTAATTTGAGCGAGGATGAAAGATTTGTGGATGAGGAACGTGAGAGTGAAGGACTAGAGTGCAGTGCAGGACGTATCTTTTTTCGCTCTGACCGTAACTTAGGTACAAGGGTTCATTGGATTCCACACTCTCTCCTTTTTCTATTGTGGATCACGGATTTGTATTTTAAACCACCTCGGATACTATATCCTCTTGAAAATGAGAGTCGAGAACGCGAAATGGACATTCACAGTGACTTATCTCCACGACAATACATCGGTGAAGCTCGGGCTTAAATGCAGATAGAAACAAAATAAATAAACCCCTGACTGGAAGAATAGACAGAAGATCAACAATACTATTAAACCATGGACATGTAAACACACAGTTAATGCTTTCCAGCCTGGCAAAGCTTAACAATGCTGTTGCTAACGACGCCATTGAAGCTAACTTAGCAACGGGACCTCACAGAGCTATGCTAAAAACATTAGCTATCCACCTACGCCAGCCAGCCCTCATCTGCTCACCTGCGTTCCAGCGATCGACGGAGCGACGAAAGACTTCACCCGATCATAGATGCGGTCGGCGGCCCGGAGACGGAGGAAGTCGAGGTGAGGTCGGCGGCTTGCGCGTCTGCTATCCATCTCAAAGTTCTCCTGGTTGTGTTGCTGCAGCCAGCCGCTAATACACCGATCCCACCTACAACTTTCTTCTTTGCAGTCTTCATTGTTCATTAAACAAATTGCAAAAAATTCACCAACACAGATGTCCAGAATACTGTGGAGTTTTGAGATGAAAACAGAGCTGTTTGTATTGGATTCAATGGGGCCGAATACTTCCGTTTCAACGATTGACGTCACGCGCATACGTCATCATACATAGACGTTTTCAAGCGGAAGTTTAGCTGGAAATTTAAAATTGCGCTTTATAAGTTAACAACGTTAAGATTTCATCATTGATATATAAACTATCAGACTGCGTGGTCGGTAGTAGTGGCTTTCAGTAGGCCTTTGAGTGTCTGTACTGTCTGGAGATCGGCAGACTTACCACGTTATACTCTTCCATATCAGTAGGTGGCAGCAGGTAGCTAATTGCTTTGTAGATGTCGGAAACAGCGGGAGGCAGCGTGCAGGTAAAAAAGTGTCTAATGCTTAAACCAAAAATAAACAAAAGGTGAGTGCCCCTAAGAAAAGGCATTGAAGCTTAGGGAAGGCTATGCAGAACTCGCTACAAAGTAAACAAAAACAGAATGCTGGACGACAGCAAAGACTTACTGTGGAGCAAAGACGGCGTACACAATGTACATCCGAACATGACATGACACTCAACAATGTCCCCACAAAGAAGGATAAAAACAACTGAAATATTCTTTGCTAAAACAAAGCAGGTGTAGGGAATAGCGGTCAAGGAAGACATGAAACTGCTACAGGAAAATACCAAAAAAAGAGAAGCCACTAAAATAGGAGCGCTAAAACACTACCCACAGGAAAACAGCAACAAACTCAAAATAATGTGATGTGACAGGTGGTGACAGTACACCTACTTTGAGACAAGAGCTATAGTGATGCATGCTTGGTTATGGTTTAAAGTCCTATCCAACAATTGCGACGACGACTTTTTACTGTCAACCGAGTTTCGTTTTTTAATGATTTCTGCTGGTGGTGTGGCTGCGCATTTTTTCAATGAAAAAAATGTGCCTTGGCTCAAAAACGGTTGAAAAACACTGCACTAATAAATGCCGAGGAGTTGTCACTTCACACCACACCACGTACATATTTACGTTCGAATGCAAGACTGGCACACTTGACGAACAGTAGGGCCCCATGGGGTGGGAGTAGGAGGGATATAATACCACATTACCCCGGGCATATCAAGTCATTTCACGCACCTTCAGGCAGCACAATTGAGCCGTTTGTTCGGCGGGTCAAAAATAGCGGTCTACTGTTACAGCCATTACCAGCCTAACCCCTGCACGAGGCACAAAGCAGAGGTTAATACGCCCAAGTGATCACGACAAAAGAACTAGTTTTTGCTTGGGTTTACTTCACAAATCGGCACACCAAGCGAAACAAAAACAGAGAAAAGGCCGTTTTTACCTCGTCAGTGGAAGTCTTATCAGATGACCATAGATGCATTAACCATGCCACGGTCAGCTGACCTGCGTGCTTGAAAACCAAGACTTCTGGGAAACATGAGCTCCACGCGGCAACCACAACAATCGCGCCAGTTGTTATCGGTGCCCTTAGTTTTCCCCTGAACAAAACTCCTACACAATTGGAGTGATAAACGGAGTGTGCAAAAGACAGCGTGTTCAAAAGACACGGTGTTCAAAAAACAGCGTGTCCAAGAGTGTTCATTATAGGACGTGACATGACTGACAGGTTTTTACATAACTCTCAAAGTACTGTATGGTGATCTTATAGGAGTGACACTGCAGCCCATAGGCCAGGCGTGTCAAACGTAATAATCACATAGGGCAGTGTTTTTCAACCTTTTTTCGAGCCAAGGCACATTGAAAAAATGCGGAGGCACACCACCAGCAGAAATCATTAAAACACGAAACTCAGTTGACAGTAAAAAGTTGTTGTCGCAATTGTTGGATATGACTTTAAAACAGGGGTCCCCAAACTACGGCCCGCGTGCCGGATCCGGCCCACCAGCATTCAAAATCAGGCCCGCCGGAAGTCCCAAGTATTAAAAAAAATATATATATATTAAAAATATATATATCCCCTTTGTACTGCTTGCTATTCACGGTGTCTCCTAGCCGATCAGGCAAATCATATTGTCTAAAAATGCATTTTCTCATCGATAACGGAACATCATCGCACGTGTGGAAAGTGCGCTATATATATATATATATATATATATATATATATATATATATATATATATATATATATATATATATATATATATATATGTCTTAATTAGATTATCCAAAAAATAGTGCTCGATACCGTGGTAGAGCGTAATATGTATGTGTGGGAAAAAACAGTTGAGATGAAATAGTCTTGTGATTTTTTTCCCACACATACATATATATATATATATATATATATATATAACAACTAATCGATTAAATCGATTAAAATCGATTATAAAAATAGTTGCCGATTAATTTAGTCATCGATTCGTTGGATCTATGCTATGCGCATGCGCAGAGGCTTTTTAATTTTTTAATTTTTTTTTTTTTTTTTTTTTAAATAAACCTTTATTTATAAACTACAACGTGTACAAAAAGCTGAGAAACAATAATCTAAATAGGTATGGATAGAAATGTAGTTTGTCTATTTTATCCGATTATTAATCGATTAATCGAAGTAATAATCGAAAAATTAATCGATTATCAAATTAATCGTTAGTTGCAGCCCTAATATATATATTAATATATATATATATATATATATATATATATATATATATATATATATATATATATATATATATATATATATTTATATATATATATATATATATATATATATATATATATATATATATATATATATATATATATATATATATATATATTTATATATATATATATATATTAGTATATATATATATATATATATATAAAATATATATGTATATATATATTTATATCTAATATATATATATATACACATATATATACACACATATATATATATATATATATATATATATATATATATATATATATATATATACACAGCCCGGCCCCCGGCCAAATTGTTTTAACCCAATGCGGCGCCCCGAGTCAAAAAGTTTGGGGACCCCTGCTTTAAAGCATAACCAAGCATGCATCAATATAGCTCTTGTCTCAAAATAGGTGTACTGTCACCACCTGTCACATCACACCCTGACTTATTTGGACTTGTTTGCTGTTTTCCTGTGTGTAGTGTTTTACTTCTTGTCTTGCGCTCCTATTTTGGTGGCTTTTTCTCTTTTTTTGGTATTTTCCTGTAGCAGTTTCATGTCTTCCTTTGAGCTATATGTCCCGCATCTACTTTGTTTTAGCAATCAGGACTATTTCAGTTGTTTTGATCCCTCTTTTTGGGGACATTGTTGATTGTCATGTCACGTTTGGATGTACATTGTGGACACCGTCTTTGCTCCAAAGTAAGTCTTTGCTGTCGTCCAGCATTCTGTTTTTGTTTACTTTGTAGCCAGTTCAGTTTTAGTTTCGCTCTACATAGCATACATTCTCTCCATGAGCTTCAAGCACACCTGTGAAGTGAAAACCATTTCAGGTGACTACCTCTTGAAGCTCATGGAGAGAATGCCAAGAGTGTGCAAAGCAGTAATCAGAGCAAAGGGTGGCTATTTTGAAGAAACTAGAATACAAAACATGTTTTCAGTTATTTCACCTTTTTTTTTGTTAAGTACATAACTCCACATGTGTTCATTTATAGTTTTGATGTGACAATCTACAATGTAAATAGTCATGAAAATAAAGAAAACACATTGAATGGGAAGGTGTGTCCAAACTTTTGGCTTGTACTGTATATATAGATTCACTTTTTAAATAGTCCCACTGCGAGTTTTAGGCTGTCTTTTATAGGTTGTGAGGAAGATGAACTACTTTTTCTTGATGTAAGGTAGTGACGGTCACACATTTTTTTAGTGCATTCTGCATTGTTTGGTCGGTTAGTTTGTTCGCAGGGTTTTGCAAAAACTATGTCGTGTCCAGGAAACTAGGGCGTAGCCTGCTATCTACCCAACGGATAAGAAAAAACAAACAAAAAAACACCACAAACTCCACCGAGTGCCATTCAAAAGTAATCTGTGGTTGCATTTTGTAGCTTCATCTCACTTCTTGTTCGGCTGGGGTTTTTTTCTGTCCATTTTTGATGCACATGACTGTCAGCTGCAGGACTGAAATCGAACAATAAGTCTTTATATCTTATAAAATGTATTTCTATGGTTCTGCTTCGCTTATGCTCAGCTATACACTAGACTAGGGTATTTTGTGGCCCTCTACTTAACTTCAGACTGTAGTACTGTATATTGCAGCCCGCGCACCTGGGAGGCTAATAGTTAGTAAAAATAAATCGATTCACATCTGAATTGCAATTCTTGTTTATTCAAGGCCCATCCGAAAACTCAATTGTATACTCTAGCCTTTAAATAGACCCATTTTTAGACCAGTTGATCTGCCGTCCCTCTTTTCTGCTCTGCCCCGTCTCCTGTGTAGAGAGGTTATGGATGTCGTTGTGGCTTGTGCAGCCCTTTGAGACATTCAAGATTAAGGGCTATTTAAGTAAGCTTTGATTGATGGATTGAATAAATTGAGCCTTAATGCTGGAATTTTAAGATTGTTCTTCAGTAGTATCGCCATTTTGTGTCTGTACCTTTAATGTTAATGGGGTGTGTTTATCTCCCACAGATGGTGTGTGTCTCCTGTAAGTGCTATTGTGCACTTTACTCCATTTTTACATATCAAATGTAGCTCTATACATAACCCATAAATCACATACAACAGCTAGGTTAGCCTATTCGCTGAAAACACCCAAAATGATCACATTGAACAGCTCCCATTTCTGTAGCTGACTAAATGCGAATTTGAAATGTGCTGTGCTTTATTTTAAGATGTGTAGCAAAGCAGGCTTTTTTGACAAAGATGTTTTCCGTGATGTGTTGAGTGTATAAATGAGGCGGGTTCATCTAGCTCAGTGTTTTTCAACCACTGTAACAATCTGGTGTGCCTTTGGAGATTATCTAATTTTACCTATATGGGTTAAAAATAGTTTTTGCAAAGCAGTAATTATAGTCTGCAAATGATGTGTTGTTGTTGAGTGTCAGTGCTGTCTAGAGCTGGGCAGAGTAACCGTGTAATACTCTTCCATATCAGTAGGTGGCAGGCGGTAGCTAATTGCTTTGTAGATGACGGAAACAGCGGGAGGCAGTGTGCAGGTAAAAAGGTGTCTAATGCTTAAACCAGAAATAACCAAAAGGTGAGTGCCCCTAAAAAAAGGCATTGAAGCTTAGGGAAGGCTATGCAGAACCAAACTAAAACTGAACTGGCTACAAAGTAAACAAAAACAGAATGCTGGACGACAGCAAAGACTTACTGTGGAGCAAAGACGGCGTCCACAATGTACATCCGAACATGACATGACAATCAACAATGTCCCCACAAAGGAGGATAAAAACAACTGAAATATTCTTGATTGCTAAAACAAAGTAGATGCGGGAAATATCGCACAAAAGAAGACAGGAAACTGCTACAGGAAAATACCAAAAAAAGAGAAAAAGCCACCAAAAAAGGAACGCAAGACAAGAAGTAAAACACTACACACAGGAAAACAGCAAAAAAGTCCAAATAAGTCAGGGTGTGATGTGACAGGTGGTGACAGTACACCTACTTTGAGACAAGAGCTATAGTGATGCATGCTTGGTTATGCTTTAAAGTCATATCCAACAATTGCGACAACGACTTTTTACTGTCAACCGAGTTTCGTTTTTTAATGATTTCCAGTGTTTCCCATAAACTGCCAAGATACCTGTGGCGGTGGGGGCGTGGCTATGAGCGTGGCTATAGGCGTGGTCACCATGACATCATCGAGTGATTTGCATAATTTACTACAATGATATGATTTTCTCTAAAAAGGCTCAAAAAATTTATACTTACTAATTAATGATAACAGTTTTGTCTTAAACGTCCATCCATCCATCCATCCATTTTACAATATAATTACAACACTTTATGTACATATTTATATACAGATTTGAACAATAAGTTATTCACTGAAATATATTTATTAATTGTGGTACTTACAAAAAATATATATCTTATAAAATATAAAAGCTAAAATGTCTCATAAAGCTCTGCCCCTTTAGTTAGTGCATACTAAATAATTTAACTTTAGCCTACTACTACAACCATATTATTTACCAGCAACATAAAGTGAAACAGAGGCAGAGGTGTCCTGCCACAGTCAGTAACAAATAAACAGAAAACAATAGAAAACAATCCTACACTTCTCTTTTGTAAAGTAAATCTGAACAGCCAATATGGGCATCTACATCAACTATATGATTTGCCTGAGAAGCTGGACAGGACAAAAAAAAAAAAAAAAAAGTTTTTTAATTTTTTTTTTAAAATTTTAATTTGTGGTGGACGTAATTCTTTCGTGGCGGGCCGCCACAAATAAATGAATGTGTGGGAAACACTGATTTCTGCTGGTGGTGTGCCTCCGCATTTTTTCAACACAAAAAATGTGCCTAGGCTCAAAAAAGGTTGAAAAACTCTGGTCTATGCTGCTAGGTAGCTTCTAGTGCAGTAAGTTTGAGAAAATCTTGAACATCTTAGCTGATAATATTGGAGAGGAAATGGTTAAACCAAAATTGTGGTTTGATGTAAATATATTATTATGGTTGCGACAACAACATTTTTACTGTCAACTGAGTTTCGTTTTTTAATAACTTCTGTTGGTGGTGTGCCTCTGGATTTTGTCAACGCAAAAAATGTGCCTTGGCTCAAAAAAGGTTGATCAAAAAACACTGATCTAGCTTGACGAAGGAGGGTTTTCCTTCATGGGTCAATTAATTGCTCATTTCAATTATTTTTGTAAAACCCCCCAGGCCTATAAATTGTGCTTCCGCAATACTTAATACACACGACCAGGATATCGCCACTTACTGACTAAACTACTCTAACAATGGACTGTGTGAACTGAGGAAAGCAAATTCAAGAGGGAGACAATGGAGAAAGAGCCTGTGTCAGTTGCCCTGTGTAGGCTTGCACACATGTAACCAGATGCTGTAAGTCATGGCCATGACCTCACCGAGTTTTTCCACACACACACACACATGCTTGCAAACACACACACACACACACACACAGGGCACCGTGCGGGGTTAGCATGCAGTCATCGTCGCCTGGCACAGGACGAGCTGACTTCTATTGAGCCAGACGTGCATTGTAATCCTACACAGGCGTGTTCTTCTCCAAGCAGAACACACAAAGAAGAAACAGCTGGCTAACTGGTTTGCGAGGGGCGGGGACAAACTTTTTTTTTTTTATCTCAGACATTGCGGTGGAAACCCGAGTCAGCGAGACGTCTTGTTGAAAATAAACAAATAAATGAACACGATAAAGTTGATGAACGGATGCAGCTCTCCGCGTGTTCTTCCGACACCTGCCCTGCACTTTGCTACACAATTTAACCGTTTAGATCACTGCTGGAAAAAGTGCTGTCACCGCAGGCGTGTGGAGACTGTGTGCAATGTGTCAGTTGTTAAAAAGAAAGAAAAGAAAAAACACTGTAAAAATATTACAAGATGTCATCCTGAGGGGGTTTCCTGTGAACTGATGGCATTTTTCCACTTTAATGTTTCAATGGCGACAGCTGCGGCCCAGTTTTAATAAGTGTCAAGTGAAACATCACCAACACAACTGATATGTTTCTGTTTACTTGAGAGCAGGGTTGCAAAATTCCGTGATTATTCAAAGTTGGAAACTTACCACGGGAATTAACGGGAATATATGGGAATTAACGGGAATTCATGGGAATAAACATTGAATGCGACATGCTAGATCTGGCAGCATGATTATTAGCTAAAAGATTAAAGATTAAAGATTAAAGTACCAATGATTGTCACACACACACTAGATGTGGTGAAATTTGTCCTCTGCATTTGACCCATCCCCTTGGGGAGCAGTGGGCAGCAGCGGCGCCGCGCCCGGGAATCATTTTTGGTGATTTAACCCCCAACTCCAACCCTTGATGCTGAGTGCCAAGCAGGGAACTCCACAACCTGATTGAAAGCAAATTCAGTAGAATTTCAACCCTGCAATGTGCATTCCTCCATCACATGTGCAGTGCATTCTTCCATCACATGCACAGATAATTCCCAGCATGCAACACACTACAGCAGGGCTATTGAGGCCACACTAGTATTTGAGCCCAAGGACTGGTAAGTGTTGATGATATTACTGGGGTAAATATATTTGATCTATGGTATTTAAGTTTAATAGAGGTGTAATTGATTGTTACTGTATGACTGTAGACTACTCCAGCAGACTTCCCTCAAGCTAGCTAGCTGTTCCTGTACTTGTTAAATGATTTCGGCGCCAATATCTCTAGCTAGCTAGGTTTATGTACCACCGCAGTCTCATAATGAACGGAAAATATTTCTCCGTTAGCCGTGATGCTAATTTTCTCTATGTTAAATCCCATTCATTTATGCTAACAACGTTAGCGATCCGAATTGACCTTTTTTGTGATCTGTAAAGTTCAACTAAATCAAAAGGTGTGATTTCCTCTGCCTTCTGTTCTGCTAGCCATTCTGTTGTCATACAAGAATGTAGGTTATAGTTTGATTTAGCATGCTGATTGACTGTTCATTTATTCATCTAGCCTATTTCTATTCATTTGACCACCAGTCAAATATTGTTAAAGACTACTCCAGTTGTTTAGCTGACTATTTATATCTGTGTGTGGCATAGCAGTAGTGTTTTACAAGCTTCTCATCTTATTCTACACAATAAGATGGACGGTGTCCAACTTTGAATAATCAAAACATTTTCAACATTTCCAAACTTCCCGAGCTTAACTTCCCGTGGTAAAATTCCGGAACATTTCCGGAAATTTACCAGAAACTTTCCACCCCTTTGAAACCCTACTTGAGAGTCATGAACCTTACCTGCCACCGGATGAAATACTGTCTCTCTTTATGTCTTTATGATGTCCCTATGGGTGATGATTCCATCTGTGGGTACAAACGGGGAAACGGGAGGTGAATTGCAAATCACATGTAAAGAGTACAAGAGGGAAAAGTGTGGAAATGTCATGCGGGTGTCATGTGTATCTAATAGCCAGCACCCCTCCTTTGTCGCCTGGGATAAAATGACAGACAATAGTTTCGAGGAGAAGTTGCTGCAATCCTAACAAGCAGAACAAACAAAAGAGTAAATCATGTTTTAAATGGGGTTGTTACACACTCCATTATCTTCCTTGTGGGTGCAATGTTTGCTTTCAAATCATTTATTATCTTTGAGTTATAGGTTAAGTTCCTACGCTAAATTCCTTGAAACGACAGTTTAATCTGGGTTTTGCGGGTATCCGAAAATCTAATTTATGCTTTTTATTTCAACTTAAAAACAATGCCCATGTCCAGCTACATAATTATATATAGACAAAAGTTTACAAGTGTCAGTATAAAGAAAATTGTAAGCATTTACAATTAAAATCTTAAATAGTTGAAAGAAAATAACGTGAATTAGAATTGGCTTGGAGAAGGCATTCGACCGTGGGGAGTGCTCAGAGAGTACGGGGTATGGGACTGTCTGATTGTGGCGGTCCGCTCCCTGTATGATCAGTGTCAGAGCTTGGTTCGCATTGCCGGCAGTAAGTCGGACCAGTTTCCAGTGAGGGTTGGACTCCGCCAAGGCTGCCTTTTGTCACCCATTCTGTTCATAACTTTTATGGACGGAATTTGTAGGCGCAGTCAGGGCGTTGAGGGGATCCGGTTTGGTGGCTGCAGGATTAGGTCTCAGCTTTTTGCAGATGATGTGGTCCTGATGGCTTCAACTGGCCAAGATCTTCAACTCTCACTGGATCGGCTCGCAGCCAAATGTGAAGCGACTGGGGTGAGAATCAGCATCTCCAAGTCCGAGTCCATGGTTCTCGCCCGGGAAAGGGTGGAGTGCCATCTCCAGGTTGGGGAGGAGATCTTGCCCCAAGTGGAGGAGTTCAAGTACCTCAGAGTCTTGCTCACGAGTGGGGGAAGAGTGGATGGTGAGATCGACAGGCGGATTGGTGCGGCGTCTTCAGTAATGCGGACGCTGTATCGATCCGTTGTGGTGAAGAAGGAGCTGAGCCGGAAGGCAAAGCTCTCAATTTACCGGTCGATCTACGTTCCCATCCTCACCTATGGTCATGAGCTTTGGGTTATGACCGAAAGGACATGATCACGGGTACAAGCGGCCGAAATTAGTTTCCTCCGCCGGGTGGCGGGTCTTTCCCTTAGAGATAGGGTGAGAAGCTCTGTCATCCGGGAGGAACTCAAAGTAAAGCCGCTGCTCCTCCACATGGAGAGGAGCCAGATGAGGTGGTTCGGGCATCTGCTCAGGAGGTGTTTGGGGCACGTCCGACCGGCAGGAGGCCACAGGGAAGACCCAGGACACGTTGGGAAGACTATCTCTCCCGGCTGGCCTGGGAACGCCTCGGGATCCCCCGGGAGGAGCTGGACGAAGTGGCTGGGGAGAGGGATTGTCTGGGCTTCTCTGACCTCGGATAAGCGGAAGAAAATGGATGGATGGATGGATGGACTGATTATTTGAAGAATGTATTTATTCTATCTATTTCTCTGCATTGGTATCAGCAGCTGACATGTGTGGTGGTGACAGCAGAAGTTTCTGTTGGCAACGCCAAAGAAAAATGTTACCGTTAATTGCTTCCTGCCTTCGAATGCCAACTTGTAATTAGCTGAGGGACTTCATAGCATTGACGGCATTAGTGCAAAGTTTAAAGGTATTTTAGCACAGGCTGCAAAGCGCATCTCAGAGTTTAACCAGAGTTTTGAAAAGTTCTTCAGCCAGCTACTTCTGCTAAAGTTCGCATTTCCTTCACGTTCTCGGGATGTAGCATTCCAAGGATGCTCAGTTCTGACTTCGTGCTTCGGCTGTAGACACTAGTCAACTAAAGGGTTCCGCCTGTCAATCATTATACTGTACTTCCAATCAAAATGATGACAGGTTTATCCATCCATCCATTTCCTACCGCTTGTCCCTTAAAGGAAATTGTGAATGTAATTATTTTATTCATCAACTGTATTTAATGTTCTAATAATGCCTCTGGACATTGCATTTAATGCATTTCAATGCCATTCAAAGCCTTCATTTTTCCAGAATCCATTCTATAAACTTTTTTAAACACTTTCTGATTACCCGCGGAAACCCTGTTCATGTGGTTTTGTATACTGAAAAGAACACGAGGACTCACTACTGTTGATATAAAATGATGGTTGATGGACCAAATGCATCAAGATGCAAACGTGTGCAACAAATAAAGACTTCTTCTTGCACGATTGGATTCATAATAGTACAGTAATGCGTGTGGTGAGAAATGTACAAGAAAAGTTCAAGATCAAGTGAGGGTTTCTTTTTTTCAAGGTCCAGTGTTTATTTTACTGTAAAAACTGAATATTAAAACCACAGGCATGTAAAATAATACACTGCTTTACAATGTAAATGATTTGTAAGTAAATAGTTTGCTTTACAAGATAAACATGGTCTCATCAAAAAAGATGAAGGATTAAAGAGTTGGCACTAAATGCTAAAAACTAATTAACACATTTTATGACTAAATTGTGGCATGCATTTAGGGCGCCTGTGTTATCTTAGATGTGTAGCTTTATGGGAACAAAGTATTCGTTTAATATTTATTAGACAACAAAACTAACAAGAGAACTCCTTAACTAACTTTTTAACTTGTGTTTGCATGATACTTGGAGGTGACTTTTAGTCGAAATATCAGCACACAATAGCTATAAAACAAACTTTTAATAAATCCTGACGTTCAAGAAGTCATTGCTCAATTAAAACAACTTGTTAAAAAGCAAAATCAAGTTATTACATCTTTATAAGACGACAAAACTAACAAGAGAACACCTTAAATAACTTTTTAACTTTTGTTTGCATGATACTTGGAAGTGACGTTTAATCGAAATATCAACACAGAATAGCTTTTAACAAACTTTTTATAAATCTTGACGTTCAACAAGTCATTGAACGCCTCTTTGCTCAATTCAAACAACTGGTTAAAAAAGCAAAATCAAGTTATTACATCTTTATAAGGTAACACAACTAACAAGAGAACTCCTTAACTAACTCCTTAACTTTTGTTTGCATGATACTTGGATGTGACGTTTAATTGAAATATCAGCACAGAATAGCTTTTAACAAACTTTTTATAAATCTTGACGTTCAACAAGTCATTGAACGCCTCTTTGCTCAATTCAAAATAACTGGTTAAAAAGCAAAATCAAGTTATTACATCTTTATTAGACAACAAAACTAACAAGAGAACACTTTAAATAACTTTTTAACTTTTGTTTGCATGATACTAGGAAGTGACTTTTAGTCTAAATATCAGCACAGAATAGCTATGAAACAAACTTTTAATAAATCCTGACGTTCAACAAGTCATTGAATGCCTCTTTGCTCAATTAAAGCAACTGGTTAAAAAGCAAAATCAAGTTATTACATCTTTATAAGACAACAAAACTAACAAGAGAACACCTTAAATAACTTTTTAACTTTTGTTTGCATGATACTTGGAAGTGACTTTTAGTCGAAATATCAGCACAGAATAGCTATGAAACAAACTTTTAATAAATCCTGATGTTCAACAAGTCATTGAACGTCTCTTTGCTCAATTCAAAATAACTGGTTAAAAAGCAAAATCAAGTTTTTACATCTTTATAAGACAACAAAACTAACAAGAGAACTCATTAACTAACTCCTTAACTTTTGTTTGCATGATACTTGGAAGTGACGTTTAATCGAAATATCAGCACGGAATAGCTATGAAACAAACTTTTAATAAATCCTGACGTTCAACAAGTCATTGAATGCCTCTTTGCTCAATTAAAGCAACTGGTTAAAAAGCAAAATCAAGTTATTACATTTTTATTAGACAACAAAACTAACAAGAGAACTCCTTAACTAACTTTTTAACTTTTGTTTGCATGATACTTGGAAGTGATGTTTAATCGAAATATCAGCACAGAATAGCTATGAAACAAACTTTTAATAAATCCTTAAGTTCAACAAATCAGTGAATGCCTCTTTGCACAATTAAAACTACTGGTTAAAAAGCAAAATCAAGTTATTACATCTTTATTAGACAACAAAACTAACAAGAGAACTCCTTAACTAACTCCTTAACTTTTGTTTGCAAGATACTTGGAAGTGACGTTTAATCGAAATATCAGCACAGAATAGCTTTTAACAAACTTTTTATAAATCTTGACGTTCAACAAGTCATTGAACGCCTCTTTGCTCAATTCAAAATAACTGTTTAAAAAGCAAAATCAAGTTATTACATCTTTATAAGGTAACACAACTAACAAGAGAACTCATTAACTAACTCTTTAACTTTTGTTTGCATGACACTTGGAAGTGATGTTTAATCGAAATATCAGCACAGAATAGCTATGAAACAAACTTTTAATAAATCCTGACGTTCAACAAGTCATTGAATGCCTCTTTGCTCAATTAAAGCAACTGGTTAAAAAGCAAAATCAAGTTATTACATCTTTATTAGACAACAAAACTAACAAGAGAACTCCTTAACTAACTCCTTAACTTTTGTTTGCATGATACTTGGAAGTGATGTTTAATCGAAATATCAGCACAGAATAGCTATGAAACAAACTTTTAATAAATCCTGAAGTTCAACAAATCAGTGAATGCCTCTTTGCACAATTAAAACAACTGGTTAAAAAGCAAAATCAAGTTATTACATCTTTATTAGACAACAAAACTAACAAGAGAACTCCTTAACTAACTCCTTAACTTTTGTTTGCAAGATACTTGGAAGTGACGTTTAATCGAAATATCAGCACAGAATAGCTTTTAACAAACTTTTTATAAATCTTGACGTTCAACAAGTCATTGAACGCCTCTTTGCTCAATTCAAAATAACTGTTTAAAAAGCAAAATCAAGTTATTACATCTTTATAAGGTAACACAACTAACAAGAGAACTCATTAACTAACTCTTTAACTTTTGTTTGCATGACACTTGGAAGTGATGTTTAATCGAAATATCAGCACAGAATAGCTATGAAACAAACTTTTAATAAATCCTGACGTTCAACAAGTCATTGAATGCCTCTTTGCTCAATTAAAGCAACTGGTTAAAAAGCAAAATCAAGTTATTACATCTTTATTAGACAACAAAACTAACAAGAGAACTCCTTAACTAACTCCTTAACTTTTGTTTGCATGATACTTGGAAGTGATGTTTAATCGAAATATCAGCACAGAATAGCTATGAAACAAACTTTTAATAAATCCTGAAGTTCAACAAATCAGTGAATGCCTCTTTGCACAATTAAAACAACTGGTTAAAAAGCAAAATCAAGTTATTACATCTTTATTAGACAACAAAACTAACAAGAGAACTCCTTAACTAACTCCTTAACTTTTGTTTGCATGATACTTGGAAGTGACGTTTAATCAAAATATCAGCACAGAATAGCTTTTAACAAACGTTTTATAAATCTTGACGTTCAACAAGTCATTGAACGCCTCTTTGCTCAATTCAAAATAACTGGTTAAAAACAAAATCAAGTTATTACATCTTTATTAGACAACAAAACTAACAAGAGAACTCCTTAACTAACTGCTTAACTTTTGTTTGCATGATACTTGGAAGTGACGTTTAATCAAAATATCAGCACAGAATAGCTATGAAACAAACTTATAATAAATCCTGAGGTTCAACAAGTCATTAAACATCTCTTTGCTCAATTCAAACAACTGGTTAAAAAAAACAAAATCAAGTTATTACATCTTTGTTAGACAACAAAACTAACAAGAGAACTCCTTAACTAACTTTTTAACTTTTGTTTGCATGATACTTGGAAGTGACTTTTAGTCGAAATATCAGCACAGAATAGCTATAAAACAAACTTTTAATAAATCCTGATGTTCAACAAGTCATTGAACGCCTCGTGCTCAATTCAAACAACTGGTTAAAAAGCAAAATCAAGTTATTACATCTTTATAAGGTAACACAACTAACAAGAGAACTCCTTAACTAACTCTTTAACTTTTGTTTGCATGATACTAGGAAGTGACTTTTAGTCGAAATATCAGCACAGAATAGCTATGAAACAAACTTTTAATAAATCCTGAAGTTCAACAAGTCAGTGAATGCCTCTTTGCACAATTAAAACTACTGGTTAAAAAGCAAAATCAAGTTATTACATTTTTATTAGACAACAAAACTAACAAGAGAACTCCTTAACTAACTTTTTAACTTTTGTTTGCAAGATACTTGGAAGTGACTTTTAGTCGAAATATCAGCACAGAATAGCTATGAAACAAACTTTTAATAAATCCTGACGTTCAACAAGTCATTGAACGCCTCTTTGCTCAATTCAAACAACTGGTTAAAAATCAAAATCAAGTTATTACATCTTTATAAGACAACACAACTAACAAGAGAACTCCTTAACTAACTTTTTAACTTTTGTTTGCATGATACTTGGAAGTGACGTTTAATCGAAATATCAGCACAGAATAGCTATGAAACAAACTTATAATAAATCCTGATGTTCAACAAGTCATTGAACGTCTCTTTGCTCAATTCAAAATAACTGGTTAAAAAGCAAAATGAAGTTATTACATCTTTATAAGACAACAAAACTAACAAGAGAACTCCTTAACTAACTCCTTAACTTTTGTTTGCATGATACTTGGAAGTGATGTTTAATCGAAATATCAGCACAGAATAGCTATGAAACAAACTTATAATAAATCCTGACTTTGAACAAGTCATTGAACGCCTCTTTGCTCAATTAAAGCAACTAGTTAAAAAGCAAAATCATGTTATTACATCTTTATAAGACAACAAAACTAACAAGAGAACTCATTAACTAACTTTTTAACTTGTGTTTGCATGATACTAGGAAGTGACTTTTAATCGAAATATCAGCACGGAATAGCTATGAAACAAACTTGTAATAAATCCTGACGTTCAACAAGTCATTGAATGCCTCTTTGCTCAATTAAAACAACTGGTTAAAAAGCAAAATCAAGTTATTACATCTTTATTAGACAACAAAACTAACAAGAGAACTCCTTAACTAACTTTTTAACTTTTGTTTGCATGATACTTGGAAGTGACTTTTAGTCGAAACATCAGCACAGAATAGCTATGAAACAAATTTTTAATAAATCCTGACGTTCAACAAGTCATTGAACGCCTCTTTGCTCAATTCAAACAACTGGTTAAAAAGCAAAATCAAGTTATTACATCTTTATTGGACAACAAAACTAACAAGAGAACTCCTTAACTAACTTTTTAACATTTGTTTGCATGATACTTGGAAGTGATGTTTAATCGAAATATCAGCACAGAATAGCTTTTAACAAACTTTTTATAAATCTTGACGTTCAACAAGTAATTGAACGTCTCTTTGCTCAATTCAAAATAACTGGTTAAAAAGCAAAATCAAGTTAGTACATCTTTATTAGACAACAAAACTAACAAGAGAACACCTTAACTAACTTTTTAACTTTTGTTTGCATGATAGTTGGAAGTGACGTTTAATCGAAATATCAGCACAGAATAGCTTTTAACAAACTTTTAATAAATCCTGACGTTCAACAAGTCATTGAACGCCTCTTTGCTCAATTCAAAATAACTGGTTAAAAAGCACCTGCGCGCCTCCTCTCGCTGTTGCCGAAAACATAACACAAAACTCGGACGAATAACAAAAGGAGACGAAGGCGAGCCAACTTCCAGCGGTTCCCGCATCACATCCCTACCTTGGGAGGCAAGACGCTGCAGTCTGGGTCCAACACTTGCTGAGGTATATCCGACTAAAGTCCTGCTAACGCCCGGCTAGCGTCTAAGCTAGCGTCCGTACATCCGAGAGAGTGAGAGAGAGAGAGAGAGAGAGAGAGAGAGAGAGAGCGAGAGAGAAACTGCTGAGAAGCTAAAGGAGGAGGAAGAAAAGAGAGTTGTCGCGGCTGAAAAAAAAGTTGCATAAAGAAAGTCCGACCCACTTGCAGTCCTACCCCCTTCCTCCTCATCATCGCTCCTGCTGACATAAATAGCCGGCAAGGCGGTCCCCACCAAAAATAGCCTGGACCATTGTTTACTTCCGTGACACATTCCTATTGGACCATTGTTTACTTCCGTGACACATTCCTATTGGACCGTTGTTTACTTCCGTGACACATTCCCATTGGACCCATAGACATGTTCTAAGGGTGCGCAGCATGGAGCGCTACTGCCTACTGGCGCTGACGAGACGCGGGGCCGCCATCTTGGAGTGGTGATCCGCTCCACTCGGTGCAATTCATTTGGCAGGAGCAATGAACTGGCAGTGCATTTAATTCATCTTACTTCACTGAATACCACTGATTTTTACGCGCTTTTTTGGTCATACGTATAGCTATGATAAAGGGTTGATTGATTGAAAAAAGCACCATGAGGATTCTGGCGGGAACTCTCGTTCAACCCGTTTTCGATTACGCATGCACCTCCTGGTACCCTCATATCTAAACTCCAAACATCTCAGAACAAGCTAGTCAGGTTACTTCTAGGCCTCCACCCCAGATCCCACCTCACGCCTACCCACTTTTCCAAAGGGTTAAACAACTTGCACTGAGCCTAGTCTATAAAATCCACTACACCTCTCTGATACCGAAGTACATGTCAAACTACTTCCTTAACGTAAATGACCGCCATAACCACAACACCAGGGGGAGCTCCACTAACCACGTTAAACCCAGATTCCGAACTAACAAAGGTCTTAACTCATTCTCTTTCTATGCCACATCAATGTGGAATGCCCTCCCAACAGGTATAAAAGAAAGGGCATCTCTATCCTCCTTCAAAACCGCAATAAAAGTTCACCTCCAGGCAGCTACAACCCTAAACTAACACCCTCCCCGGATTGCTAATAATCAAATGCTAATAATCAAATGTAAACAATCAAATGCAGATACTTTTTCTTATGCCTTCTGATCTCTCTCTCTCTCTCTCTCTCTCTCTCTCTCTCTCTTTCTCTCTCTCTCTCTATGTCCACTACTTGCTGTCCATATCCTACCCCCCCCCCCCTCCACACCCCTGATTGTAAATAATGTAAATAATTCAATGTGATTATCTTGTGTGATGACTGTATTATGATGATAGTATATATGATAGTATATATCTGTATCATGAATCAATTTAAGTGGACCCCGACTTAAACAAGTTGAAAAACTTATTCGGGTGTTACCATTTAGTGGTCAATTGTACGGAATATGTACTTCACTGTGCAACCTACTAATAAAAGTCTCAATCAATCAATCAATCAGTTGATTGAAACTTTTATTAGTAGATTGCACAGTGAAGTGCGTACATATTTCGTACAATTGACTACTAAATGGTAACACCCGAATAAGTTTTTCAACTTGTTTAGTGGGGCGGTGTGGCGAAGTTGGTAGAGTGGCCGTGCCAGCAATCGGAGGGTTGCTGGTTACTGGGGTTCAATCACCACCTTCTACCATCCTAGTCACATCCGTTGTGTCCTTGGGCAAGACACTTCACCCTTGCTCCTGATGGCTGCTGGTTAGCGCCTTGCATGGCAGCTCCCGCCATCAGTGTGTGAATGTGTGTGTGAATGTGTGAATGTGGAAATACTGTCAAAGCGCTTTGAGTACCTTGAAGGTAGAAAAGCGCTACACAAGTATGACCCATTTATTTAAGTCGGGGTCCACTTAAATTGATTCATGATACAGATGTATACTATTTACAATCCGGGGTGTGGGATATGGAGGGGGGTGTTTAGGTTTGGTTGGTATCAACACTTCAGTCATCAACAATTGCATCATCAGAGAAATGGACATTGGAACAGTGTAGGACTGACTTGGTAGGATATGTACAGCAAGTAGTGGACACAGAGAGAGAGATCAGAAAGTATAAGAAAAAGTGTCTACATTTGATTATTTACATTTGATTATTTACAATCCGAAGAGGTATGATGTGGAAAGGAGGGTGTTAGTTTAGGGTTGAAGTTGCCTGGAGGTGTTCTTTTAGTGCGGTTTTGAAAGAGGATAGAGATGCCCTTTCTTTTATACCTGTTGAGAGTGCATTCCATATTGATGTGGCATAGAAGGAGAATGAGTTAAGACCTTTGTTGGATCGTATTCTGGGTTTAACGTGGTTAGTGGAGCTCCCCCTGGTGTTGTGGTTAGGGCGGTCATTTACGTTAAGGAAGTAGTTTGACATGTACTTCGGTATCAGGGACACATGTTTTGGCATGTTTTATTATTCATAGTTTGCTTAACAGCAGAGGTGTGGACTCAAGTCACATGACTTGGACTCGAGTCAGACTCGTGTCACGAATTTGATGACGTTAGACTCGACTTGACAAAATGTAAAGAGACTTGCAACTCGACTTAGACTTTAACATCAATGACTTGTGACTTCACTTGGACTTGAGCCTTTTGACTTGACAAGACTTGCTACTTTACCCCAAACCCAAAGATTAAAAAGTTATTCAGGAGCTCTCCGTATATTTCATCGGGTTCAAGTGTGTGTTTGTCAGCGTGTGTGCTGCCTGTCCATCCAATCAAATTACATCCACGTTGTTTTCATCCCACAGCATTCATCCAATCAAATTGCAGGACAACCAACGAAGAAGCGCTGTCAAACAACGCGGCAGTGAGAAAAATGATACCAAAGATAGTTTCGTTCGGGTATAAAAACTACGAGTTGGTCAACAAAAAAGGAATTGCAGTATGTAAAACATGCGGTTCGAAGATTACAGACGGAGACGCAACAACTTCCCACCTTCTACCTTCCTAGTCACGTCCGTTGTGTCCTTGGGCAAGACACTTCACCCTTTGCCTCTGATGGCTGCTGGTTAGCGCCTTGCATGGCAGCTCCCGCCATCAGTGTGTGAATGTGTGTGTGAATGGGTAAATGTGGAAATAGTGTCAAAGCGCTTTGAGTACCTTGAAGGTAGAAAAGCGCTATACAAGTATAACCCATTTATCATTTATAACTTCCAACTTCGTTCCACATTTGAAGTTGCACAAAGAACGGTAAGTTTTGAATGCGAGCTAACGTTTATTTGCTAAGTAACGTAACTTTTATTTGCTATGTAGTTCAATCAGTGAGGCTGTAAACTCACTGCTAACGTTATTGCAAACACAGCAATCTGTTGCGTCCACTGCAGTTCACTACCTTATTCATACTTTTTGTTAGGTGATTTTTTTTAAGCAGGGTTGCATGAGGTACCTATACATAACGTTACGTTAGTCCATGTATCACACACAGTAACGTAACGTTAGACTGCGGTCAGCAACACCGCGTATTTTAGCCACCTACAAAAAGACAAACATAGTCAAATAAAGGTCAGTTAAAATGTACACTATATTAAGAATATGTGTACATATTGCATAGGGCCCTGACATATAAAAAGTACAATTCTGTTCATTGTTATGTTCATGTATTTGTTATGTTTTTCATGTGTACGCACACATCAACACACATACAGTATGAGATGAGATCAATGAGATAAGGTAAGAACAGGATAGAAACTGCTGTGGAACTAGTTACAATGCAATATGCCATGGAAATACAATGTTAACACTTTTGTGCAAATAAGTACAGTTGCACTTGTTGTTTTCAAATGTGTTTATTCTGTGAAGGAATGAGTTAAATGTTTAAAATGACTGGTTAATAGTGCTATTATGAAGTGACCATATACATGTTATAAGTAGACGCAGCATTGGCTGCTGTGACGCGAGAAATTGGGCCGCCATCTTGAAGTGGTGATCAGGAGCCGGCGAGCAGCCTAAACTGACAGTTGACAGGTAGAAAACAAAGATGGTTTTTTGATTGATTTAAACTTTTTTTATCAGGAGATTGCACAGTACAGTACATATTCCGTACAATTGACCACTAAATGGTAACACCTGAATAAGTTTTTCAACTTGTTTAAGTCAGGATGCACGTTAATCAATTCATAGTGTTCAGCGTTTTCCTGCTCAAATGAGCAGACTGTTGAAAATAGGAATCGGGGGATTACTTTTCACAAGTAAGATTTAACATTAACGTACTATTGGGTGTATTTTGTGAAAAGAATATTACCACAGAGTTGAGAAGGAGCAAAGATCTTCAATAGTACTGAAATCGTAGCCGCTAGCAAACCAGAGTATGACCATAATGGAATTGCTTGTCAATAAAATTCATTAGATTTAAAAATGTCATAATTGAATAACATAAAGCTGAAATAAATGATGACGATAAAGATTGTAAAAGCCAACAGGGGTAAAAGTTAGGACCACAGTCCAGATTGTGTAGGGTGGGGGTAATATATGTTAGCTAACTAGACAATCAGATGGACAGTGCCTATACATCATCCGACATCAGTGTGTGAATGTAGAAATAGTGTCAAAGCGCTTTTAGTTCCTTAAAAAAAAGGTAGAAAAGCGCTATACAAGTATAACCATTTACCATTTTACAGTATTATTGTATATAGTTCTCTGCAAACCTATGAAATGTTCTATTTTGTCTTCATTATTTTGTCAGAATGCACCAGAATGCTTCATTTGTATGTGAAAATCACAAAGAAATCTGGTGGAGGATGACCCCCCTACAGGGGTTTGCTTTACCAACTTTCAGCCCCACCTAAAACAAAATTCACCAGCCGCCACTGATTATGATGCATTCTCATTTTAGGGCAAAGTATAAGACAATACTTTCTTAACAGTATAATTGTAACCAGGAATAAGTCTTCAAGTAACAATATTCAAATACTAACATTGTTGGGTAAAACATAATTTGGATTAATTCTGAATCCAGTCAAACAGATTGGTGGTTTTAGCTGATATAAAGACTTTCTGGTGTTTATATATGTTTATGTTTTAAGTATTTGGCAGACGCTTTTATCCAAAGCGACATACATAAAAATACATATAAAACAATCACTGTAAACATGATAATGTAATACTAAATATCAATAGAAAGTGTCAAGACAGAATAAACTCTATGCTGCTGCAGCAACAGAGATACAGTCTATAGGTCCCTAAGATATATACATATCTAATGTATTCACACATTGTTTATGTAGGATATACGCATGTATATACAACCTAATCCTATTGTTTCTTCAATTTAAAAATAGCTGACCGTTTTTTTCCCCCTTCTCTGGGATTATATTCCCAGTTTTGATCTTGGACGTCTGGTCACTTATAGCATATAAGAATATTCTATTACTGTTAAGCAAACTATGAATAATAAAACACGCCAAAACACGTGTCCTTTGTCATAGCTACACGTATGACAAAAAAAACGCGTGAAAATCAGTGGTATTCAGTGAAGTAAGATGAATTAAATGCACTGACAGTTCATTGCTCCTGCCAAATGAATTGCACTGAGTGGAGCGGATCACCACTCCAAGATGGCGGCCCCGCGTCTTGTCAGCGCCAGTAGGCAGTAGCGCTCTATACTGTGTACCCTTAGAAGATGTCTATGTATTGGACCATTGTTTACTTCCGTGACACATTCCTATTGGACGCAGGCTCAAGCCAATCAGCGTGCAGCTCCATAAAGCGCGCTTATATTGCCGAACACATTTAATGATACGATGGAAGAAGTGTTCGAACTACACAAGGTTAGTGCTTGCTTTGTCAAAGTTTTGACAATGGCCCCTGAGCTGTGGCTCCATCTGCTGTCAGTCACCATAGATGGATGGAAAGTGCTCATTCAGTTCCATATGTTCATCTATTTTTAATAGGGTGAAACTGGAGCCTATCCCAGCGGGTTTTGGGAAAGAGGTGAAGTATACCTTGGAGTGGCTACACAGGGTATGTACACTATAGACAGTCACATTCACAATTTTTCACTTATGCACAATTTATAGTCCCCAATTAGCCCATTACTTTTCAACTAGTGGGGCAGGGACCCCATGGGGCGGGCCTGGGCAATTATTTTGACTCGGGTGGCCAAATTTAGAAAAAATGTGTCTGGGGGCCCGTATATCTATTTTTAAGAACATTAGTATAGGAAACCTCACAATAATGTCTGATTGAATGGTAAAAACGTTATGACAGACCGCCTTAAAAAACGGAATGGATAAAGCTTAACCTATTGTTACTATAACAATCTACAAGGTTAATACAGTTTGCTTCTCCCTCTTCCCCTCCACTTATCTGCTTTCTTTTGTATTTCAAGTTATCATTACATATATGTATTGTTGCATTTGAAACAATTGTAGTGTTGATAAAAGAGGTAATTATTGTTATTATTCATTATCAATAGTGATATTTCTATTGGTATTTGTATTGCTCCATTTGTAGTGTAATAATGCTCATTGACATTTTTGTGTTATTAATATTTATTTCACTAACTGCTTCTATGCTATCACTTTTACCATCATATTTGTACATATCCTATTCGATGTTATGTTGTTGTTGTTGTTGTTATTGTTTTGTTTGTTGTCTCTCTGTCTTATCCCCGTCTTGTCCCCACAATTTCCCCCTCTGTCTTCCTTTTTTCCCTCTTTCTATTCCCTCCTGCTCCGGCCCGGCTGCACCAAATAATAATATAGATCCATTTAATAAAGTCAAATATAAACAAAGCAACAAGCGAAGTATCCCACACTTCGCTTTTGTAAAGTAAATCTGTGCAGCCGACATGGGCATCTACATCAACTATATGATTTGCCTGAGAAGCTGGACTGAATGAGACACCCAGAATGTACGTTTGTGCATGAAAATAAAAAATGTGTGATTTATAATTAATTATGAAGGATAAAACACTGAATATTGACAACATATGAACGTCACACCCCTTCTCCATCCACATATTTTACAATTAAGCAAAACGCAACAAAAATGCAACAAACACAGCGAAATATAAACACGAAGGGGGGGAAAAACCCCACCTACAATCTGATATATTTGATATATCACTAAGCTTTAGAACTTTGTCGTAAAAATCTCCTTCCGTCCCTGACACCCGTATTTCAGGCTCTGGAAACGCTCCCCACCCACACTACTTGGTACCTCGTCTGAGCTGCTGTGACTTAGACGACCATAGTAACTAATTACATTACCATAGTAACTAGTATATCATGCAAAATCACAGATTCCAACCATTGAAATACTTTGTATAGTTCAAGACTTACGGTCATTAGAAAACATCACTGCACATCATAATGGCAACTACACTTTCCAGTGTTTCCCATAAACTGCCAAGATACCTGTGGCGGTGGGGGCGTGGCTATGTGGGCAAGTGATTTGCATAATTTACTACAATGATTTGATTTTCTCTAAAAAGGCTCAAAAAATGTATACTTACTAATTAATAATAACAGTTTTGTTTTAAACGTCCATCCATCCATCCATTTTACAATATAATCACAACACTTTATGTACATATTTATATACAGATTTGAACAATAAGTTATTCACTGAAATATATTTATTAATTGTGGTTCTTACAAAAAATATATCTTATAAAATATAAAAGCTAAAATGTCTCAAAGCTCTGCCCCTTTAATTAGTGCATACTAAATAATTTAACTTTAGCCTACTACTACAACCATATTATTTACCAGCAACATAAAGTGAAACAGAGGCAGAGGTGTCCTGCCACAGTCAGTAACAAATAAACATAAAACAGTAGTGGTGGTAGATAGACACAGAGCTTCATCAAACATCTGATCCACTGAACAAAGAGCTCCAAAAATCTTGAACTTTAGACTGCCATCAGTTTTACTCCCTACACTTAACCATGTGTTTCCTACTGCCTGCAGACTTTGCACCCTTTGTTATATACACATGTTGTGTTTCTAATATAAATACATTTAATAAAGTCAAATACAAATAAGGCAACAAGAGAAGTATCCTACACTTCTCTTTTGTAAAGTAAATCTGAACAGCCGATATGGGCATCTACATCAACTATATGATTTGCCTGAGAAGCTGGACAGGACAAAAAAATAAATAAATACTTTTTTATTTTTTTTATTTTTTAAATTATTTTTAAATTTTTTTATTTGTGGCGGACGTAATTCTTTCGTGGCGGGCCGCCACAAATAAATGAATGTGTGGGAAACCCTGCTTTCCATCTTAAAGATGTAAAAAAATTATTTGGTAATGTCTGGCGGGCCAGATTGAAAAGCTTAACGGGCCGCATGTGGCCCCCGGGCCTTAATTTGCCCAGGTCTGCTCTGGGGGGGGGGGGGGGGGGGGATGAATCACATAGATTTAACAGTTGTGTTTAAATGTTACAAATTGAGTTAATCAACTTGAGTTTTCATTTTAATCATCTATTTTGAAAAAATCCTCTGGGGCTTGGGGAGGCAATGACCAAAAATCCATTCAATTAGCCTGATATGCATATGTGGAGGGGGCGTGGTCCACGCGTCTCCTGTTGGCAGGGCGTGTGCAGCTGACAGGTGAGTGGATATCCCAGCTGGGACGGGTTATCTAATCACCTGTCTCTTTTATTAGCAGCGTCCGAGACACAATAAAAATACTTTTCCAAACCTGGCATCCGGGCTCCGCAGCCTTTCTGTCGGTCCAAGGGAAACCACGAGGAAGACGTTCACAGCATATTTTTAGGTTGTGTAAACGGAGTACCCGCAGCAAACTAGAAAGAGAACATGGAAACCTAAATTAAGATTTGAACCTAATCCTTAGGCGGATGCCACTCATTCAATCTCCCAGAAAATAATGGAAATGTAATTAATGTCCTCCAGGGTCAACCTGCCCATAACAACGTTACTAATTCTGTACATAGTGTTTTCAGTGAAAATGTGGTTATACAAGTCTAAAATGACGTCGACGAATGTATTATTAACCCCTAAGAAGTTATTCAAATTAACCCACTGATTTTTCCCCAAACGACAAAATGTCAGCTCCCCCAAAACTGCTGTACAGCCTAAAATGTGCAAACATGATTTAGGGCTGTCAAAAATAACGAGTTTACTCATGTGATTAATCACAAAAAAAGTATTGCATTAATCATGTATAAACTTATTTTGACCGTACATGCTCCGACCTTTACCTTAATCGCAGACGGTTGCCTGGAAGGCTGAGGGTTGTTATACGGTCAGTGATCAGGTCAAAGATGATTGAGGAGACTGGTGAGCTCACTGGTAAATTTCACTTCAGAATACACCCTGACTGGACTTTAGATAAAGCTGTTGGCAAGTTTTGAGCAAATAAATGTAGCACACAGGTGTCAAACTCAAGGCCCGGGGACCAGGGGCCGTACTTATCAAGCTTCTTAGAGTGCCATTTTACACTTAAGTCCTGAGAATTTGCGAAATTTAGTCCTACTCTCAAACTTAAGAATAAAAGCTTTTTATCAACGTTCTTAAGTCTAAGAATCACTCCTACTCTCCACGATATTTAAGAGACCTTCAGAGGTGTCTTAAGTGGTTAGGAGTTGCCAGCAGGGGATGGCACTGAGGCGAGAGAGACGTGTGCGAACGTTCAGGGAACGGAACAATGTTTTGGGTTTTTTTTTATGACGAGCAGCTGATCAAACGGTATCGTTTAGACAGAGCGGATATTATTTTTGTCACAGATTTAATACTTTTCGATTCCTTGTTGATTTCTGCATGTGTCTGCAGTGGGCTAGTATATATAGAGCCACCCACACCAGTTTCAAATTAGTTGCCTAATTAATGAATTGGAAAGAAAATGTTATGACAGTAGCGTATGTGTGTGGCCGTGAGGTGAGTGACGTCAGTGAGTGTGTGGGCGAGAGAAGAGAGGGAGCGGTAGCGTGAGTGCCGGCGGGGACTAGTTTGTTTTGTATTATTTTGTAGTTTATTGTCAAAATATACACTCCCATTGTCCACTTAAATATTTCCAAGATATTTCTTTATTCTTAGACAACGGATTCCCTTCCGTGATTGGTCATTTCTATGGACACAGAAATGACGTCACCTAAATTTGCGTTTACGGCACATAGTAATGTCGTAATTCAGCTCTGAGTGTGACACTTAAGATTCAGTCCTACACTTCGCTGAAAGTGTGAGTAAGACGCTTGGTAACTAACTTTTAAGTGCAGCTTTCAGCGAAGAATTTATTTACTCTTAAGTCAACTCTTAGCAGACTTCTTAGGAGTAATTATAAGAAGCTTGATAAGTACGGCCCCAGATCTGTCCCGCGACATCATTTTATCTGGACCGAAAACACCTGGAAATTCTGTATCAAGAAAGTACTTCATATTTTCTCACTAAATGTAATTGATATTTTTTTCCATTTTGACAGAAAAAAATATATGTACTGCTTGAAATTGCATTCCTTTTAAACTTGAATAATATACATTATTGCAACAACACTTACAGTATATTATACTTTCCAAACATTTTTTGTCTAAATAAAAATACTTCACAGCAAACTACCCATCAAATTAATACAAATTGCAATACATTTTACGTGGTTCTTTACAGCATATTACTGTGAATTGAAAAAAACTGCTACTGTTTTTTGCGTAAAAAGTCTGTTGACTGAGCTATCAGTTTTGACTGTAAAATCTACGGTTGTTGTTTTTAACGGTGTATTACTCTAAATCAGGGGTCACCAACGCTGTGCCCGCGGGCACCAGGTAGCCCGTAAGGACCAGATGAGTAGCCCGCTGGCCTGTTCTAAAAATAGCTCAAATAGCAGCACTTACCAGTGAGCTGCCTCTATTTTTTAAATTGTATTTATTTACTAGCAAGCTGGCAGCACGGTGGCAGAGGGGTTAGTGCATCTGCCTCACAATACGAAGGTCCTGAGTAGTCTTGGGTTCAATCCCGGGCTCGGGATCTTTCTGTGTGGAGTTTGCATGTTCTCCCCGTGACTGCGTGGGTTTCCTCCGGGTACTCCGGCTTCCTCCCACTTCCAAAGACATGCACCTGGGGATAGGTTGATTGGCAACACTAAATTGGCCCTAGTGTGTGAATGTGAGTGTGAATGTTGTCTGTCTATCTGTGTTGGCCCTGCGATGAGGTGGCGACTTGTCCAGGGTGTACCCCGCCTTCCGCCCGATTGTAGCTGAGATAGGCTCCAGCGCCCCCCGCGACCCCAAAAGGGAATAAGCGGTAGAAAATGGATGGATGGATGGAAGCTGGTCTCGCTTTGCCCGACATTTTTAATTCTAAGAGAGACAAAACTCAAATAGAATTTGATAATCCAAGAAAATATTTTAAAGACTTGGTCTTCACTTGTTTAAATAAATTTATTAATTTTTTTACTTTGCCTCTTATAACTTTCAGAAAGACAATTTTAGAGAAAAAATACAACCTTAAAAATGATTTTAGGATTTGTAAACACATATACCTTTTTACCTTTTAAATTCCTTCCTCTTCTTTCCTGACAATTTAAATCAATGTTCAAGTAAATTTATTTTTTTATTGTAAAGAATAATAAATACATTTTAATTTAATTCTTCATTTTAGCTTCTGTTTTTTTGACAAAGAATATTTGTGAAATATTTCTTCAAACTTATTATGATTCAAGTTCAAAAAAATTATTCTGGCAAATCTAGAAAATCTGTAGAATCAAATTTAAATCTTATTTCAAAGTCTTTTGAATTTCTTTTAAAAATTTTGTTCTGGAAAATTAGAAGAAATAATGATTTGTCTTTGTTAGAAATATAGCTTGGTCCAATTTGTTATATATTCTAACAAAGTGCAGATTGGATTTTAACCTATTTAAAACATGTCATCCAAATTCTAAAATTAATCTTAATCAGGAAAAATTACTAATGATGTTCCATAAATTCTTTTTTTAATTTTTTCAAAAAGATTCGAATTAGCTAGTTTTTCTCTTCTTTTTTTCGGTTGAATTTTGAATTTTAAAGAGTCGAAATTGAAGATAAACTATGTTTCAAAATGTAATTGTCATTTTTTTTGTGTTTTCTCCTCTTTTAAACCGTTCAATTAAGTGTACCGTATTTCCTTGAATTGGCGCCGGGAATATAGTATTCGCCTGCCTAGAATTACAGCCGGGTCAAACTCGTTTCGCAAAATAATTAGCGCATGCTTGGCACTTCCGCCGGGTCAAATATGAGTCATTAAATGACTCCCGCCTCCAGGTGGTAGAGGGCGCTAGCGATCCTTCTTGCGACTACCAGTACTGCAGGAGACAGGTACTGCAGAAGAAGACAACAAGCAGCAAGCATGCAGCAATTGTTTGCTTGCACTTTTAACATGGAGGATTACATATCTAAAATAAAACCGTTTTCTAAACTGGACTTTCAATCGAAGCAGGAGGTAATAATTAAAGGAATATCTCCAGAGACTTTTAAAATTGAAGAAAGATGAGAAAGACTGCCTTTGATCAGAAGCAGCTGCACATGGACCCATCTACAAGTAAAGGTAAGATCATAATAACGTTTTTTTTATTAAATGTGTTTTTAATGATAAGGTATGCGCCGGAGTGAGAAGAGGTTTTAAAATAATTAGAGCATGCTTGCTCATTCCGCATGGTTTTGGTAACCGCAGGAGTGAGAAGAGGTTTTAAATTAATTAGCGCCCCTGCGGCTATTCAAGGAAATACGGTAAATATCATTACTTATTAATAATAACATAGAGTTAAAGGTAAATTGAGCAAATTGGCTATTTCTGGCAAAATATTTAAGGGTGTATCAAACTGGTAGCCCTTCGCATTAATCACTACCCAAGAAGTAGCTCTTGGTTTCAAAAAGGTTGGTGACCCCTGGTTTAAATGGAAAGATTGTACATTTGTTTTTACGGTAGAAAAACTGGCATCTAAGTTGCCAGAATAAAAAAAGAACTTGTACTGTTTTTCCATTAACAATACAATGTTGTAAATGGTAAATGGGTTGTACTTGAATAGCGCTTTTCTACCTTTTCAAGGAACTCAAAGCACTTTGACACTATATCCACATTCACCCATTCACACACACACACATTCACACATTCACACACTGATAGCGGGAGCTGCCATGCACGGCGCTAACCAGGCCCATCAGGAGCAAGGGTGAAGTGTCTTGCTCAAGGACACAAGGGACGTGACTAGGATGGTAGAAGGTGGGGATTGAACCAGTAACCCTCAGATTGCTGGCACGGCCACTCTCCCAACTTCGCCACGCCGTCCCCAAAAAAACCCAATGTAAATTTAACGCAACAAATCTGGCAACTAAGCTGACAGATTTTTCTGTAACCCCCCCAAAAAAACAGTGGTACTGTTTTTCCATTTACCATAAAATGTTGTAAAAAAAATAAAAAATAAACACTATATTTTACAGTGAAATTTTGTAAATGTAAAGTTTTTACTGTAAAATCTTTACAGTCTACTTAAAACTATTTATATAATTAAAAATGAAATCCAGATGCCTGCGATGAGGTGGCGACTTGTCCAGGGTGTCCCCGCCTTCCGCCCGAATGCAGCTGAGATAGGCTCCCGCACCCCTCGCGACCCCAAAAGGGACAAGCGGTAGAAAATGGATGGATGGAAATCCAGAGGCAAATTCATATACTATCCACTGTTACAATCGGCCCTCTGATGGCAGCCATAACTGCCATGTGGCCCTCAACTAAAACCAGTTTGACATCCCTGATGTAGTGGATAACACTACACTTCTCATTTACTCTTAAAAAGGTCCTTATTTGACATCCTGACAGTAAAATTGCAAATCCCATAGAGGTGATGGAAGGATGGGCAGCGCCTGAGAGCTGCAGCCTGCCACCATGGCCCCCCACTCCCTCCCCTCTGTTGCTAGATATCTCGAGACGTGCGTTGTAATATGTATATGTGCTTTGCTATGGAGGTTTTTTCCCACTCCAGACTGGGCCCCCTTAGGAGCCCAGTCTAGATTGTATTTTTTTACTCATCCTTCCCCAGCGTTGACCTTTTTCCCATTTTTTACGGGGCGCCTTGTGGCGACCCATCAGCGTTCCGGTTCTGTAACCCTGTACACTGTTTGTTTGTCTCATCTTGAACGGGTTTGTGCTAAAAACAAAGTTTCGTTGTACTCGTACAATGACAATAAAGACCTATCCTATCCTATTTGCGTCCAATTATTGGGCTCTTTTTTAAGTTATTTTAAATAATACAAGCGAGTAATAACCTGTGATTAATCATTGATAATCCAAATTCAAATCTGATTAAATGATTTTAATCATTTGACAGCACACATCTAATTTAGTTTTACCCTTTAAAGGCAGTACTTTTATATAATTCTTTCTTTTATCGCAAAAACACAGAACTTTTATTTTTTATTTTTTACATTGACATTATTGTCCAACATCACGAGAGACTTTGCATACACCCTGGCAGAAAACCACAATACGTAACGCATTTTAATGCATGCTTTGAATGGGAAAAATAACGCCATCTGGTGGACGGTGTTAGAATAATTATGTGTAAGTTATCACACAACTCTTATGCTCGAAGGCCGTTGCTATAGTTATTATCAATTGTGCTGAAGTTGTACTTACAAATTGCAATCTTGGATTGCAGTCGTCTCTTATCAGTGTTTGTGTCCAGAACATCGAGTACCGTGACGCAGACAAAGCAGAGACAGGGCGATATCACGAGTGTCAGCACATTTGCATTTCTGAATAATCATATATTGTGTCTAACTGGGGCTGCTGAAATGACCCCCCCTTCCTTCAGAAGCAGCCTCAGTGATGTAACCAGGGACCTCCCAAATAAATAGAGGAGAACGTGGGTCTGGTCGGATTGTAACTGAGTGTGCAGCCCCAAACGTCTCTCCTCATTGAGCCAAATTGAACTCTGTCTCTGCATGATTCCTTGCTTCTTGTCTGTTTAATAGATGTCATCAGTGTTTGAACCTGACAGACGGATGCAAAAATGAAGAGACCGTGGTCCAAATTAAAACGTGAATTAAAAATAGTGCATTGGTTTAAGCGCTCACAACTGATGACTCATGCTAAAATGTACTCACTGTATTGTCTCAAGAAGGAAATGTCAAATGTCCATCCCTTATGTCAACATTACAATAATAGAAGATGTTACCTTTCATAGATGACGTCACAACTAATGATAGTTTGACCTCAAATTTTAACGCAACTTTTGAGGTACAGTATATATATATTTTTTTTTAAATGAATTGGTTTCCAAAGGTGTACTATTAGGTTCCTCTGTACCTTTTTAAACTTGAAATCTTTTTGAAGCAAACTGCAGAGTTCAGTTGGGACGTCGCTGTCAGCTAAGTCACATGACATTTTTATAGCGTGTCACCCTCAGATAAACACAACAAAAGAAGAGGCAGGCCTCACAGTAAACAACAATGGAGGACATTCTGTGGTCTTCTTTTTTGTTCTTGATGCGTGTGGTTGTTTATTACAAATTGAAGGCAAGCTTTGTGTTTGCGGTCTTGCTGATCCAGTCCCTGTCATTGGTCCAAGGGATTGGCATTTGACTGTAGGCACAATCCATCCATCCATCCATCCATCTTATTCTGCTTATCTGAGGTCGCTTCACGGAGGAAGCATCCTAAGTAGGGAAGCCCAGACTTCCCTCTCCCCAGCCACTTCATCCAGCTCTACCCGGGGGATCCCGAGGCGTTCCCAGGCCAGCCGGGAGACATAGTCTTCCCAACGTGTCCTGGGTCTTCCCCGTGGCCTCCTACCGGTCGGATGTGCCCTAAACGCCTCCCCATCTTATTCTGTTTATCTGAGGTCGCTTCACGGGGGAAGCATCCTTAGTAGCAAAGCCCAGACTTCCCTCTCCCCAGCCACTTCGTCCAGCTCCTCCCGGGGGATCCCGAGGCGTTCCTAGGCCAGCCGGGAGACATAGTCTTCCCAACGTGTCCTGGGTCTTCCCCGTGGCCTCCTACCGGTCGGATGTGCCCTAAACACCTCCCTAGGGAGGCGTTCAGGTGGCATCCTGACCAGATGCCCGAACCACCTCATCTGGCTCCTCTCCATGTGGAGGAACAGCGACTTTACTTTGAACTCCCCCCGGATGGCAGAGCTTCTCACCCTATCTCTAAGGGAGAGATCCGCCACCCGGCGGAGGAAACTCATTTGGGCCGCTTGTACCCGTGATCTTGTCCTTTCGGTCATAACCCTAAGCTCATGACCATAGGTGAGGATGGGAACGTAGATCGACCGGTAAATTGAGAGCTTTGACTTCCGACTCAGCTCCTTCTTCACCACAACGGATCGATACAGCGTCCGCATTACTGAAGACGCCGCAACGATCCGCCTGTCCATCTCACCATCCACTCTTCTCCCACTCTTGAACAAGACTCCCAGGTACTCCGGTTTATTAGTGATTCCCAGAGCCAAAAAAAAGTCTGCGGGCTATAGAGCGTTTTCTGTTCGGGCTCCAGTACTATGGAATGCCCTCCCGGTAAAAGTTAGAGATGCTACCTCAGTAGAAGCATTTAAGTCCCATCTTAAAACTCATTTGTATACTCTAGCCTTTAAATAGACCCCCTTTTTAGACCAGTTGATCTGCCGTTTCTTTTCTTCTCTCCTCTGCTCCCCTCTTCCTTGGAGGGGGGGATTGCACAGGTCCGGTGGCAATGGATGAAGTGCTTGCTGTCCAGAGTCGGGACCCCAGGTGGACCGCTAGCCTGTGCATCGGTTGGGGACATCTCTGAGCTGCTGACCCGTCTCCGCTCGGGACGTTTTCCTGCTGGCCTCACTATGGACTGGACTCTCGCTGATGTGTTGGATCCACTGTGGACTGGACTTTCACAATATTATGTCAGACCCACTCGACATCCATTGCTTTCGGTCTCCCCTAGAGGGGGGGGGGGGGGGGGTTACCCACATATGCGGTCCTCTCCAAGGTTTCTCATAGTCATTCACATCGACGTCCCACTGGGGGGAGTTTTTCCTTGCCCGTATGTGGGCTCTGTACCGAGGATGTCGTGGCTTGTGCAGCCCTTTGAGACACTTGTGATTTAGGGCTATATAAATAAACATTGATTGATTGCATTGATTGATACTTGAACTCCTCCACTTGGGGTTAGTTGTAGGCACAATTTGTTAGTTTAATGGGGTGCGGGCGTCTCTCTGAGTGTTCTGTACCCCTGTTTCAATGCCATGTTGTGATAAGTTGTGAGGTCTGCATGCATATAGTTCAACTTCCTAGTTGTGACACAATTACAGTATTATTCGGACCATAGGGCGCATTGGATTGATTATAAGGCGCACTGCCGATGAGCGGGTTTGTGTTCTTCACTGAGTAAACTTGATTTTTACCCTAAATCACTGCTGCAAATAGGGTTGCAAAATTCTGGGAATATTCAAAGTTGGAAACTTTCCATGGGAATTAACGGGAATTTATGGGAATTAACGGGACTTAGCAAGAATTCATGAGAAATTAATGGGAATAAATGTGTCAGTTGTTAAAAACAAGAAATAAAAAACACTAAAAATATTACAAGATGTCATCCTGAGAGGGTTTCCTGTGAACTGATGGCATTTTTCCACTTCAATGTTTCAATGGCGACAGCTGCGGCCCAGTTTTAATAAGTGTAGAGTGAAACATCACCAACCCAACTGATATGTTTCTGTTTACTTGAGAGCAGGGTTGCAAAATTCCGGGAATATTCAAAGTTGGAAACTTTCCATGGGAATTAACGGGAATATATGGGAATTCACAGGAAATTATTGGGAATACACATTGAATGCAACATGCTAGATCTTGCAGCATGATTATTAGCTAAAACAACCTGATTTTATGCAAATTCAGTAGAATTTCAACCCTGCACTGTGCATTCCTCCATCACATGTGCAGTGCATTCTTCCATCACATGCACAGATAATTCCCAGCATGCTACACACTACAGCAGGGCTATTGAGGCCACACTAGTATTTGAGCCCAAGGACTTCATCCAGTCTGGTAAGTGTTGATGATATTACTGGGGTAAATATATTTGATCTATGGTATTTAAGTTTAATAGAGGTGTAATTGCTTGTTACTGTATGACTGTAGACTACTCCAGCAGACTTCCACTATTGGGGCCAATATCTCTAGCTAGCTAGGTTTATGTACCACCACAGTATCATAATGAACCCAAAATATTTCTCCGTTAGCCGTGATGCTGATTTTCTCTATGTTAAATCCCATTCATTTATGCTAACAACGTTAGCGATCCGAATTTACCTTTTTTGTGATGTGTAAAGTTCAACTAAATCAAAAGGTGTAGTTTCTGTTCTGCTAGCCATTCTGTTGTCATACAAGAATGTAGCTTATAGTTTGATTTAGCATGCTGATTGACTGTTCATTTATTCATCTAGCCTATTTCTATTCATTTGACCATCAGTTAAATATTTTTAAAGACTACTCCAATTGTTTAGCTGACTATTTATATATGTGTGTGGCATTGCATTAGTGTTTTACAAGCTTCTCATCTTATTCCAAAGAATAAGATGGACGGTGTCCAACTTTGAATCATCAAAAATGGTCAAAATTTCCAAACTTTCCGTTAAATTTCCGGAAATTTACCGGAAACTTTCCACCCCTTTGCAAGCCTAGCTGCAAAACATACTTGTTTTGTGTCAGGCAATGGCTTTTGTTGTCAGTTTCGCCCCCACGCTTCTCAAGAGTTTCCCTCCCACTTTTTAAAACCGTTTCTCGTTTCCACCGGAGCCCGAGCGTCTGCGTACGTTTCATCCTATTTTCCGACCGAGGCGCATGAGCCGGGTCAGCGAGCGACGTCTGCGAGCGATATTGAAACCAGCAAGTGCGTGTCTGTCGGCCAACCCCTCGCTCGCTGGGCCTCAGGTGTCTCTGCGCCGAAAAGGAGGGGGAACCCGAGTACCTTTTCTCAGAAGGTGGGCGTCGCGGAGCTCAGTCCCGCACGTACGGGCGCATGCATGTGTACACGGTTAGTCCGTTCAATTTACGCAACCTGCCGGGGAGTCTGAATCACATCCGGTTTCAATGCTGAAAATAACAAAACCACATGGTGACAGAAAAGCAACGCAGCAAGCAAAAGCGCCCACAGGAAGCGAGGAGCGCTCACATTCACACTGCAAGGGAAGTCAGAGTTTCTGCGAACAACATCTATTTTGTTCAATGTCTTTACCTCATTCCTGCTAAACCCAGGAAATGAGGAGTAACTACAAAGACATGCGTCTCCCTTCTCCCTCTCGGACATGCTACACTGCAAAAAGTCAGTGTTCAAAAACAAGAAGAAAAATAAATACAAAAATGAGGGGTATTTTACTTGAACTAAGCAAAATTATCTGCCAATAGAACAAGAAAATGTGGCTTGTCAAGACTTTCCAGAACAAGTCAAATTAGCTAACCTCAATGAACCCAACAATAGCTTAAAATAAGTATATTCTCACTAATAACAAGTGCACTTTTCTTGGTAGAAAAAAACAAATATGAGACCTTTTTTCTCAATATGTTGAAAAAAATTTCATATTGTTGTTACTCAGCCAGCGTTTGTGGGTCTGGTGGACCCCGTTGCATTTTGTGGCGTTTAATGCCTCACAATCAAACACTTTTATGTTCAAATACTGAACAGATGTTTACCTTATCCCGATATCAATCAATCAATGTTTATTTATATAGCCCTAAATCACAAGTGTCTCAAAGGGCTGCACAAGCCACAACGACATCCTCGGTTCAGAGCCCACATAAGGGCAAGGAAAAACTCACAACCCAGTGGGATGTCGATGTGAATGACTATGAGAAACCTTGGAGAGGACCGCATATGTGGGTGACGCATCCCCCCCCCCCCCCCCCCCCCCCCCCAGGGTAGACCGGATGCAATGGACGTCGAGTGGGTTTAGCATAATATTGTGAAAGTCCAGTCCATAGTGGATCTAACATAATAGTATGAGAGTCCAGTCCATAGTGGATCTAACATAATAGTGAGAGTCCAGTCCATAGTAGATCTAACATAATAGTGAGAGTCCAGTCCATAGTGGATCTAACATAATAGTGAGAGTCCAGTCCATAGTGGATCTAACATAATAGTGTGAGAGTCCAGTCCATAGTGGATCTAACATAATAGTGAGAGTCCAGTCCATAATGGATCTAACATAATAGTGTGAGAGTCCAGTCCATAGTGGATCTAACATAATAGTGTGAGAGTCCAGTCCATAGTGGAGCTAACATAATAGTGAGAGTCCAGTCCATAGTGGATCTAACATAATAGTGTGAGAGTCCAGTCCATAGTGGATCTAACATAATAGTGTGAGAGTCCAGTCCATAGTGGATCTAACATAATAGTGAGAGTCCAGTCCATAGTAGATCTAACATAATAGTGTGAGAGTCCAGTCCATAGTGGATCTAACATAATAGTGTGAGAGTCCAGTCCATAGTGGATCTAACATAATAGTGTGAGAGTCCAGTCCATAGTGGATCTAACATAATAGTGAGAGTCCAGTCCATAGCGGATCTAACATAATAGTGTGAGAGTCCAGTCCATAGTGGATCTAACATAATAGTGTGAGAGTCCAGTCCATAGTGGATCTAACATAATAGTGTGAGAGTCCAGTCCATAGTGGATCTAACATAATAGTGAGAGTCCAGTCCATAGTGGATCTAACATAATAGTGTGAGAGTCCAGTCCATAGTGGATCTAACATAATAGTGTGAGAGTCCAGTCCATAGTGGATCTAACATAATAGTGTGAGAGTCCAGTCCATAGTGGATCTAACATAATAGTGAGAGTCCAGTCCATAGCGGATCTAACATAATAGTGTGAGAGTCCAGTCCATAGTGGATCTAACATAATAGTGTGAGAGTCCAGTCCATAGTGGATCTAACATAATAGTGTGAGAGTCCAGTCCATAGTGGATCTAACATAATAGTGTGAGAGTCCAGTCCATAGTGGATCTAACATAATAGTGTGAGAGTCCAGTCCATAGTGGATCTAATATAATAGTGAGAGTCCAGTCCATAGTGGATCTAATATAATAGTGAGAGTCCAGTCCATAGTGGATCTAACATAATAGTGTGAGAGTCCAGTCCATAGTGGATCTAACATAATAGTGAGAGTCCAGTCCATAGTGGATCTAACATAATAGTGTGAGAGTCCAGTCCATAGTGGATCTAACATAATAGTGTGAGAGTCCAGTCCATATAGTGGATCTAACACAGGGGTCTCAAACTCAATTTACCTGGGGGCCACTGGATGCAGAAACTGGGTGAGGCTGGGCCGCAAGAAAAGATTTCTTAAAAAAAATCTAACATGCACTTTTTAATGAATTCACCTCCTTTGAATGGCTTTCCCGCCCTAGCAACCATCTCACTCACCATGTAGCTAGCTTTGACTGCTGCATCGCTCTTTTCGCTTGCTTTCTTGACGAAATCTTGTTGCCTCAGTAGACTGGTTTTAAAATTTGCAACCCGGTTCACTCCCCTAGTATTTTGCATACTCCTCAGCATGTCTAGTTGTATAATGACGTTTCAAATTGTATTCCTTGTGCAACGCAACTTTCTCTGTATCAACTACAGAAAAGAGCTATAAGGATTATTCATAAAGTAGATTACTTAGAACACACTAACATATTATTTATTAATTCTGGTTTATTGAAACTACAGGAGCTAGTAAAGTTACAGACATTATGTGTCATGTTTAAGGCTAAAAGTAAAACATTACCAGCAAATTTACAAAAAATGTTTGTCATCACTTCTGAGAATGAAGAGCATAGAAGAAAAGGTCATTTCAAACATCAGTATTCAAGGACAACTTTAAAACAAATGTGTATATCAGTGGTGGGGGTTAAACTATGGAATTCTCTTTACAAGAGATAAAAGATTGTAAAAATATATTCCAATTGAAAAAATATATAAGGACAGAACAATGAGATCATATGGACAGCCATAACTGTTTACATTTTGCTTTATATTTATTATTTTACTTATTTTTTGTCTAGTTTTGTATTTGTTTTGTATCATCCTGTGAGGTGTATACTACTTATTTTGTTTTTTTTGTTCGTTTTGTACATCATGAAGTTTTGCACTTCTTGTGTTTTTTTGTTTGTTTTCGTTATATTTGGATGTAATTGTTTGTTTATATGATATCATTAAGTAAGACTACGTACTATGTTGAAGGGGGCAGAAAAATATAAGATTTTTCTTCATCCTGCTCCTTCTCAGGCATTGGTGTGTAAATGTATAATTTAAAAATTGAGGTATAATTGTCTATCGATCAAAGATGCACATCAATGAAGGAGATAAATAAAAATGAAATGAAATGAAATAAGACACGTCGGGGTGCCCCTGTGAAAGAAATATTGCATCAAAAATCGTCTCTGTCTGGAGCCAACGGGAGGAGGGTGGGGGGTGGAGTTTACAGTTACGGTAGCACAATTAGCCCCGAACGGGTTAACATCACCACGTCTGTATCAGCGCTGGGGTCCAGTGCACCACACTTTTGTATTGTCGCTCGCTCCTTCGGCGGAGTGCTCGTCTTCCCCGCCCGGACTGTTTACAACGGGGGCGGGAGCGAGCAGGCGGGCGAGGGAGGGAGGCAGGGAGGGAGGAAGGAAGAGCGTGTGTCATAGAAAAGCGGCAAAATGTTTCTCTGCTTGCATTACGCAAGTGACGTCAATGCATACTTGCCAACCTTGAGACCTCCAAATTCGGGAGATGGGGGGGGTTGAGTTGGGCGGGGTTAGGGGTAGCGGGGGTGTTTTTGTAGCCCGGAAGAGTTAGGGCTGCAAAGGATTCTGGGTATTTGTTCTGTTGTGTTTATGTTGTGTTTAGGTGCGGATGTTCTCCCGAAATGTGTTTGTCATTCTTGTTTGGTGTGGGTTCACAGTGTGGCGCATATTTGTAACAGTGTTAAAATATAAATAAAATAAAATATGACCACCCTCAGTGTGAAATGTATGGCTGTTCCTCAAGTATGTCTTGCAATAACCTGCGTGTGTCTCTAGAAGCCTCATACAACATGTGTCTGGGCTGGCACGCTGTTAGTATGGAGAAAAAGATGATGCGGTGACAGATTCTAGAGGACACTGATGACAGTGCCATCACGGCACGCCCTCGATATTGTCGAGAGCCTCATACCACAACGTGATTGGTAGATTTCTTCAGCTCCGCACACAACGCTGTCAAGCGCCATTCATTTAAAACTCGCGGGCCGCACTAACATTAAACTTTCATATTAAGGTGGGGGCCGCAAAATAACGTCTCCCGGGCCACAATTGGCCCGCGGGCCGCGTGTTTGAGACCCCTGATCTAACATAATAGTGAGAGTCCAGTCCATAGTGGATCTAACATAATAGGGTAAGAGTCCAGTCCATAGTGGATCTAACATAATAGTGAGAGTCCAGTCCATAGTGGATCTAACATAATATTGTGAGAGTCCAGTCCATAGTGGATCTAACATAATAGTGAGAGTCCAGTCCATAGTGGATCTAACATAATAGTGAGAGTCCAGTCTATAGTGGATCTAACATAATAGTGTGAGAGTCCAGTCCATAGTGGATCTAACATAATAGTGAGAGTCCAGTCCATAGTGGATCTAACATAATAGTGAGAGTCCAGTCCATAGTGGATCTAGCATAATAGTGAGAGTCCAGTCCATAGTGGATCTAACATAATAGTGAGAGTCCAGTCCATAGTGAATCTAACATAATAGTGAGAGAGTCCAGTCCATAGTGGATCTAACATAATAGTGTGAGAGTCCAGTCCATAGTGGATCTAACATAATAGTGTGAGAGTCCAGTCCATAGTGGATCTAACATAATAGTGTGAGAGTCCAGTCCATAGTGGATCTAATATAATAGTGAGAGTCCAGTCCATAGTGGATCTAACATAATAGTGTAAGAGTCCAGTCCATAGTGGATCTAACATAATAGTGTAAGAGTCCAGTCCATAGTGGATCTAACATAATAGTGAGAGTCCAGTCCATAGTGGATCTAACATAATAGTGAGAGTCCAGTCTATAGTTACCTTACTATAGACTACGTCTATAGTACTATAGATTACGTCTAACATGGTGTCAGAAACTGAGTGACGTTAGTGGTACGGTAGTAACGAGCAGTGTAACCGAGAAGATTACAACGAAAAAGAAAAAGACGACGTAAGAAAAAAAAAGAAAAAAAAAATGGACGAACAACAGCAACAGTTAGCAGCGCTGCCCCAAGTGCCTCAATACTTCCCGCCAAGTAAATTTGACTTTTCGAAACCAGAGGAATGGCCAAGATGGAGTACGCGATTTAATCGCTATAGAATTGCATCTGGACTGGACAAGCAGTCTCAGGAATTCCAGGTGAATGCTTTTATGTACTCGGCGGGGGAGGAGGCTGAGGACGTTTTGAAGGCGCTGCAGCTAACGGAGGAACAAAAGAAGTCCTACAACGACGTCACGGCAGCATTCGAAAAACACTGCGTGAGTAAACGGAACGTGATCTATGAAAGGGCCTGCTTTAACCGGCGATGTCAGCAACCAGGCGAGACTGTGGAGTCCTTTATCACCGCCGTGCACACGTTAGCTGAACATTGCGAGTTTGGTACTCTGAGGGACGAGTTAATAAGGGACAGACTAGTTGTCGGGATCCTAGATGCGAGGCTGTCGGAGCGTTTACAGCTAGATGCAGAACTCACCCTAGAAAAAGCCATAACGCAGATCAAGCAAAGTGCAGCAGTGAAAAAACAACAGCCGGGGCTGAGGGGGGCAGAGCCGTCAGCAGGTCATGTAGAAGCAATAACAAAGAACCAGATGGGGCGAAAAGTTGAATACAATAAAACTCCCATGGAAAGAGTGCAGACAACAGGGTGTGGCAAGTGTGGGAACACGAAAAAACACCCATGGAAAGAGTGTCCTGCTCGTGATGCCGAGTGTCACAAGTGCCACAAAAGAGGACATTTTGCCAAAATATGCAGGTCAGCTAAAAGTGTGCACGACATCATACAGAGTGAGGAGGAGGAGTTTGAGTTTGCGTTCCTGGGCGAAGTGAGCTCAGAGGGAGAGGATGAATGGATCGGAATGCTACAGTTGAACGGACGAGAGCTGGCGTTCAAGCTGGATACGGGGGCTGCTGTCAACGCGATTCCCAGCAGTATCTACTTCAGAAAAATCCACGGGGCACTGCAACAGTCAAGAAAAGTGCTGTATGGCCCAGGGCAACACAGACTTGAGGTTGATGGATGTTTTAAAGGGGGTCTGACGGCAAAGGGCAAAACAACCAGACAGGATGTTTATGTTGTCAATGGACTGTCCAAGCCTCTGATAGGCCTCCCAGCGATCAAGGCCCTCGATCTGGTGCGGCGTGTTGATACAGTGGAAACACAGCAGAAGGACTTTAAAGCGCTGTTTCCCACTGTGTTCACCGGGTTAGGGAAATTAAAGGAGCCCTACACCATCGCCCTGGAGCCCGATGCAGTCCCCTACGCTCTGTCCTCCCCACGCCGCGTGCCTCTTCCCCTCTGCGACAAAGTCAAGAAGGAACTGGATCGCATGGTCGACATGGGTGTCATCTCCAGGGTGACACAACCCACACCCTGGTGTGCTGGCTTAGTCGTAGTGCCGAAGCCCAACGGCAAGATGCGGCTGTGCGTAGACCTAACCCATTTAAACGGGTGGATTCAGAGGGAGAGATACATCCTCCCCGCTGTCGATCACACCCTGGGCATGCTGGCCGGGGCGAAAACGTTCACAAAGCTGGACGCCACCTCCGGCTTCTGGCAAATCCCGCTAGCAGAGGAAAGTAAGCTGATGACGACATTCATCACCCCGTTCGGACGGTACGCGTTCAACCGCTTGCCGTTCGGGATTTCCTCTGCACCTGAACACTTTCAGCGGCGGATGTTGCAGATGCTGGAGAGCTGCGCAGGCGCAGTGTGTCACGCGGACGACATTTTGGTTTACGGGGACAGCCAGACCCAGCACGACGAGAGACTCTGTCAGGTCCTGAAGAAGCTCCAGGAGGAGGGACTAACATTGAATGGGGAGAAGTGTGAGTTCAGCAAGAACAGCATCACTTTCCTGGGCCACCGAGTCTCCGTGGATGGTGTGACACCGGACATCGAAAAGATCAAAGCTATACAGGAGATGCCTGCACCGACGGACGTCGAGGGGGTGAAGAGACTCATGGGGATGGCCAACTACCTCAGCAAGTTCCTGCCGCACCTCGCGTCATACACACGCCCAATCAAAGACCTGCTGTGCGGAAAGAACGAGTGGTGCTGGGAAGCGCCACAAGAAGAGGCTTTCAAAAGACTCAAACAGGAGCTCAGCTCCACACAGGTGCTGGCTGCCTACTCACCGACAGCGGAGACGTGCGTGTCGGCGGACGCCTCATCCTTTGGTCTCGGGGGCGTCCTCACCCAGCAGCAGTCAGACGGAGCCTGGAGACCAATCATCTTCATCTCAAGAGGTATGTCAGACACCGAAAGACATTACGCTCAGATTGAAAAGGAAGCTCTGGCAGCTACGTGGGCGTGTGAGCGTCTGTCCTCCTACCTGCTGGGACTGAAATTCAGGTTGGAGACAGACCACAAGCCCCTAGTGCCATTGCTTAGCACCAAGGCTCTCGACGAACTCCCACCGAGAGTGCTGAGGTTCAGGCTGAGGCTTCTGAGATTCTGTTTCGATATCGTGCACGTGCCGGGGAAGAGCTTGATAACAGCGGACACGTTATCCAGGGCCCCAATCCAACACACCTTCACGGCGGAGGAAAAGGAGAAAGAGGCCGAGGTCAAAGTGTTCCTGGACGCCGTCACTCAGAGCTTCCCTAATATGTATATACTATACCTTTTTACCGCAGATGACTTTTAATCTATGTTTTCATTGTGAGTCTTAAATGTTTAGTTTAGATTCCTTTGTGTGTCTCAGTCTCTGTTTCTGTTTTTTTGTTTCTCCAGTCGGGCTGCGCCCCGGGCTGATGTAACAGTTGGTTGGGGGGCGCATAATAAATGAAAATAACATAACATAACATAACATAGTGGATCTAACATAATAGTGTGAGAGTCCAGTCTATAGTGAATCTAATATAATAGTGAGAGTCTAGTCCATAGTGGATCTAACATAATAGTGTGAGAGTCCAGTCCATAGTGGATCTAATATAATAGTGAGAGTCTAGTCCATAGTGGGGCCAGCAGGAGACCATCCCGAGCGGAGACGGGTCAGCAGCGCAGAGATGTCCCCAACCGATGCACAGGAGAGCGGTCCACCCCGGGTCCCGACTCTACATCTGTTCAGTATTTGAACATAAAAGTGTTTGATTGTGAGGCATTAAAAGCCACCAAATGCAAGGGGTCCATCAGACCCACAAACGCTGGCTGAGAAACAACAATATGAACGTCCATCCATCCATTTTCTACCGCTTTTCCCTTTTGGGGAAAATTTCTCTGCCAGTTCCTGATTCCATTGTTTGTCAACACTGCCTGCTCTCATTTTCTCGCACATTTGACCCTCTGATGTTCTGTGTACCTACACGCTGTTCTCCTCCTGTCTAGGCCTGCAGTGTGTGTGTGTCTGTGTGTGTGTGTGTGTGTGTGTGTGTGTGTGTGTGTGTGTGTGTGTGTGTGTGTGTGTGTGTGTGTGTGTGTGTGTGTGTGTGTGTGTGTGTGTGTGTGTGTGTGTGTGTGTCAGTGGACCCCGGACATCTTATATGTAATATAAATGTGTAGGGGGGGGCGGGGGGGGGGGTGTATGGTGTGTGGTCATTAAATATGTATTCTGATATATGTTCTTCACATAAAATGAGCCAAAATCAGTGAGTCTCAGTTTGAAAAATTAATTAATTGTATCATTTTTCTTTTAATAAAAAGTGAAAACGGGTCCCACAGACCCGGACACCACACAAGGGTGTGGTGTAAGTAAATGCTAGTGCCATTATCTTGACATAATGATATGCGCCCGGCATTATATTTCTTGAAATTAGCAAACTTATACTAAAAACGAGTTTATTGTTCTTAATGGAAAGGCAACAAGGCAACCGCTTGTTACTCTCGGGGTCTCCTAGCCGCTCAGGCAAATCATATGGTCTAAAAATGCATTTTTCCATGGATAACATGACATCATCGCGCCAAGTGCGTGCTCTTCCAGTCAATTAGTGCGCCAGGAATATATATATATGTATATATATATATATATATATATATATATATATATATATATATATATATATATATATATATATATATATATATATATATATATATACAGCCCGGCCCCCCCGGCAAAAAAAAATGTTATTGTAATTTTGAAGAATTGATCTGAATGTGCATGAACTATTTCTGTTCAAAATAGTTTAAAATGTCACATGTTAAATGTTGAAATATTAACTGTCAGTTTACTGTACTGTGCCAACTGTACTACTATATGAGTACCTATTTTCTATTGTTTCATTGAAAATAAAACAGCAAAGTCCATTTGGCTGTCATCTGTTTTAATTATGAGACACACCATGGACACCCCTGCTTATTTCAGCAAGACAATGCCAAGCCACGTGTTACATCAACGTGGCTTCATAGTAAAAGAGTGCGGGTACTAGACTGGCCTGCATGTAGTCCAGACATTGAAAATGTGTGACACCTAAAATAGCAGAAGGGAGACCCCCGGACTGTTGAACAACTTAAGCTGTACATCAAGCAAGAATGGGAAAGAATTCCACCTGAGAAGCTTCAAAAATGTGTCTCCTCAGTTCCCAAACCTTTACCGAGTGTTGTTAAAAGGAAAGGCCATGTAACACAGTGGTGAACATGCCCTTTCCCAACTACTTTGGCACGTGTTGCAGCCATGAAATTTTAAGTTCATTATTATTTGCAAAAAAAAAATAAAGTTTGAGTTTGAACATGAAATATGTTGTCTTTGTAGCATATTCAACTGAATATGGCTTGAAAATGATTTGCAAATCCTTGCATTCCGTTTATATTTACATCTAACACCATTTCCCAACTCATATGGAAACGGGGTTTGCACTTGATTCTTGTTTACGTTGACGAATGTGCTGTTTTAGACTCCAATGTTGTTCAATTAAGGACATGTATTATGTAGTTGCGAGCTCCTAGTAGCCTATATTTTACCTTGTTGTAAATGACGTCACTTAAGTACATAAAAAGAGCAACCTTGTGTGCTTATAGGAGGACGTCCAGATCAGTTTTTTTTCAACCTTTTTTGAGGCTAGGCACATTTTTTCATTAAAAAAACACGGAGGCACACCACCAGCAGAAAACGTTGAAAAATGAAACTCCACCAGGTCGTCATGCCTTATTTTGAGTTTGTTGGTGTTTTCCTGTGTGTAGTGCTTTAGTTCTTGTCTTGCGCTCTTATTTTGGTGGCCCTTATTGTTTTGTTGGTGTTTTCCTGTTGCACTTTCATGTCCTCTTTTGAGCGATATTTCCCGCATCTACTTTGTTTTAGCAAACAGGAATATTTCAGTTGTTTTTATCCTTCTTTGTGTGGACCCAAGGGGATGGGTCAAATGCAGAGGACAAATTTCACCACATCTAGTGTGTGTGTGACAATCATTGGTACTTTAATCTTTAATCTTTAAAACATTGTTGATTGTCATGTCATGTACGGATGTACTTTGGGGATGCCGTAAGTTTTTGCTGTCGTCCAGCATTCTGTTTCTGTTTACTTGGTAGCCAGTTCAGTTTTACTTTCATTTTGCATAGCCATTGCCTTTTCATTTCCCTTTTGTTCATTTTTGGTTTAAGCATGACATACCTTTTCACCTGTTCTGCTTCTGTTCGTCATAGGAAGCCATTGTTACACACGTTCTGTTCAAACAGTGATACATTTCTGGTCCGTTTCGATGGAAATATTTCACAGTAAAATGGAAAAACAGAAGTGTGAGACGCACGGTTGGCAGCGACAACAAGCTTTGTTCAAACATAACGTTTCATGTAGCAGGAAAGTATATGACCCTTGATCCACTTACGGTGTGTAGGTGCACTCGGTTCACTTTGAATGTTATGTTTATTTATGTATTTAGTAATTTTAATATAAGAATGATGGATTTACTTGGACTTTTCTTGCATTTTCTTTTTCTTGTTTCCGTCCTTGTTTTCATCATGCATTAGCTATCTACACTGCAATAAAGAGCTGTCAAAATATCAGATCAAAATACTAGATTTTAGAGAAAAAAAACTAAAATCTAGTGAAATTAATTAGCTGCATAGACAGATCATTTTGCTGGATAAGGAATCCGATATTAATATTTGCATATCTGGAAATTAGCAGGACTTTAAACCTAGATTCTAGGTTTAAATAAGTATTTTATTCTAAAAAAACATGCATTATTCAACTTGCAATTCTTAAATTAAATGTTTTCTATGAAGGGGACTAACATATCTTATTTGAATAGTTATTTTCTCCATTTGAACATTTTAAAACTAGAATAGAGAAAATTTAATTATCCATACTAAAATTGAGATTAGTCACTGACTAAAAATAAGTACACGGCTCTTAAAATGATGGACATTTATAGAATTAAACATTTTCAATCTTGGTTAGTGGCAAATCATCCAAAAAAAATAATGTGTGCATTAATCATGTATAAACACGGATTATTCACACAATTTATTGAAGTGTCAATAAGATTGTTTGCCTAAGCCAGTGTTTTTCAACCACTGTGCCGTGACATACAGTCTGGTGTGCTGTGGGAGATTATGTCATTTCACCTAATTGGGTTACAAATATATTTTGCACACAAGTAATTATAATCTGTAAATAATGTGGCAGAGTAACCATGTTATACTCGTCCATATCAGTAGGTGGCAGCATGTAGCTAATCGCTTTGTAGATGTCTGGAACATGTCGTGCAGGTAAAAAGGTGTCTAATGCTTAAACCAAAAATAAACAAAAGGTGAGTGCCGCTAAGAAAAGGCATTGAAGCTTAGGGAAGGCTATGCAAAATGACACTAAAACTGAACTGGCTGCAAAGTAAACAAAACACAAAATGCTGGACGACAGCAAAGACTTACTGTGGAGCAAAGACGGCGCCCACAATGTACATCCGAACATGACATGACAATCAACAATGTCCCCACAAAGAAGGATAAAAACAAGTGAAATATTCTTGATTGCTAAAACAAAGTAGATGCGGGGTAATATCGCTCAAAGGAAGACATGAAACTGCTACAGGAAAATACAGAAAAAAGAGAAAAGGCCACCAAAATAGGAGTGCAAGACAAGAAGTAAAACACTATGCACGGGAAAACAGCAAAAAAGTCCAAATAAGTCAGGGTGTCATGTGACAGGTGGTGACAGTACACCTACTTTGAGACAAGAGCTATATTGATGCATGCTTGGTTATGCTTTAAATCAGGGGTCACCAACGCGGTGCCCGCGGGCACCAGGTAGCCCGTAAGGACCAGATGAGTAGCCCGCTGGCCTGTTCTAAAAATAGCTCAAATAGCAGCACTTACCAGTGAGCTGCCTCTATTTTTTAAATTGTATTTATTTACTAGCAAGCTGGTCTCGCTTTGCTCGACATTTTTAATTCTAAGAGAGACAAAACTCAAATAGAATTTGAAAATCCAAGAAAATATTTGAAAGACTTGGTCTTCACTAACTGACAAAGAAACAGATAACAGATTTGGTGTCCAGTTCAAAGTGTGACATGATTTATTTAAACATTTGAGAGTTGACTTTTGTATTTTACATGAGTTATTATTTGTACAAACATGGTGCAAAGTAATTCATGATTTGTTCAAAAAATGTTCGTGGCTAGCGAGTTAAAATGGGACATTGTGATTTCCCAAGACTGTCTTAGAAGTCATCAGTTGAAAATGTTCAATTTGAAAAATGTGCACTTAGAGAAAATATAAAAATAAAGGGTTGCATATTGATATTTATCTGTTTCTATATATATTTATTGTGAGAAATCATTAAGATGATCAGTGTTTCCACAAAGATAAATATCATTCATTATTAATAATAACATAGAGTTAAAAGTAAATTGAGCAAATTGGCTATTTCTGGCAATTTATTGAAGTGTGTATCAAACTGGTAGCCCTTCGCATTAATCACTACCCAAGAAGTAGCTCTTGCTTTCAAAAAGGTTGGTGACCCCTGCTTTAAAGTCATATCCAACAATTGCCACAACGACTTTTTACTGTCAACTGAGTTTCGTTTTTCAATGATGTCTGCTGGTGGTGTGCCTACGCATTTTTTCAATGCAAAAAATGTGCCTTGGCTCAAAAAAAGGTTGTAAAACACTGCTTTAAGCAACTGTTTTAAAGCAATAATAAATGTACACTACCGTTCAAAAGTTTGGGGTCACTCAAACAATTTAGTGGAATAGCCTTCATTTCTAAGAACAAGAATAGACTGTCGAGTTTCAGATGAAAGTTCTCTTTTTCTGGCCATTTTGAGCGTTTAATTGACCCCACAAATGTGATGCTCCAGAAACTCAATCTGCTCAAAGGAAGGTCAGTTTTGTAGCTTCTGTAACGAGCTAAAGTGTTTTCAGATGTGTGAACATGATTGCACAAGGGTTTTCTAATCATCAATTAGCCTTCTGAGCCAATGAGCAAACACATTGTACCATTAGAACACTGGAGTGATAGTTGCTGGAAATGGGCCTCTATACACCTATGTAGATATTGCACCAAAAAGCAGACATTTGCAGCTAGAATAGTCATTTACCACATTAGCAATGTATAGATCAGGGGTCACCAACCTTTTTGAAAGCAAGAGCTACTTCTTGGGTAGTGATTAATGCGAAGGGCTACCAGTTTGATACACACTTCAATAAATTGCCAGAAATAGCCAATTTGCTCAATTTACCTTTAACTCTATGTTATTATTAATAATTAATGATATTTACACTTAATTGAACGGTTTAAAAGAGGAGAAAACACCAAAAAAATGACAATTACATTTTGAAACATAGTTTATCTTCAATTTCGACTCTTTAAAATTCAAAATTCAACCGAAAAAAGAAGAGAAAATTAAAAAAAAGAATTTATGGAACATCATTAGTAATTTTTCCTGATTAAGATTAATTTTAAAATTTTGATGACATGTTTTAAATAGGTTAAAATCCAATCTGCACTTTGTTAGAATATATAACAAATTGGACCAAGCTATATTTCTAACAAAGACAAATCATTATTTCTTCTATATTTTCCAGAACAAAAATTTTAAAAGAAATTCAAAAGACTTTGAAATAAGATTTAAATTTGATTCTACAGATTTTCTAGATTTGCCAGAATATTTTTTTTTAAATTTTAATCATAATAAGTTTGAAGAAATATTTCACAAATATTCTTCGTCGAAAAAACAGAAGCTAAAATGAAGAATTAAATTAAAACATTTGTATTATTCTTTACAATAAAAAAAATAAATTTACTTGAACATTTATTTGAATTGTCAGGAAAGAAGAGGAAGGAATTTAAAAGGTAAAAAGGTATATGTGTTTAAAAATGCTCAAATCATTTTTAAGGTTGTATTTTTTCTCTAAAATTGTCTTTCTGAAAGTTATAAGAAGCAAAGTAAAAAAATTAATGAATTTATTTAAACAAGTGAAGACCAAGTCTTTAAAATATTTTCTTGGATTTTCAAATTCTATTTGAGTTTTGTCTCTCTTAGAATTAAAAATGTCGGGCAAAGCGAGACCAGCTGGCTAGTAAATAAATACAATTTAAAAAATAGAGGCAGCTCACTGGTAAGTGCTGCTATTTGAGCTATTTTTAGAACAGGCCAGCGGGCTACTCATCTGGTCCTTACGGGCGACCTGGTACCCGCGGGCACCGCGTTGGTGACCCCTGGTATAGAGTGTATTTCTTTCAAGTTAAGACTAGTTTAAAGTTATCTTCATTGAAAAGTACAGTGCTTTTCCTTCAAAAATAAGGACATTTCAATGTGACCCCAAACTTTTGAACGGTAGTGTAGACATAAGTTACGTTTGTGGATGTATTTAGTCAGCAACTTGTTTAAAATGCACACTTCAGACTATAGTTTTACAACATTTTTTAGCAAATGACTATGAGAAATATTTGAGTAAGACATTTTGACAGTAAAATTGCATTTGGGTGACTGTATTGGGGTCTTTTTTAAAGTATATTTAAATGATGCAGGCAAGTAGTTAACTGTGATTAATCAAATCAACATTAAAATGTGTGTTTTTTTTAATAATTGTTTGACACCACTAATTGCTGCACATTGGTGTTGTTTTTTGTCTGCATGAGGAAAAAATGAGCAATAAGTGCTGAGACACAGAGAAGAGATAGTTTGAACTGTGCTTATTGGAAGCATCTTATTGTTGTTACTCATTTAAGTAGACCAGGGGTCACCAAGGCGATGCCCGCGGGCACCAGGTAGCCCGTAAGGACCAGATGAGTAGCCCGCTGGCCTGTTCTAAAAATAGCTCAAATAGCAGCACTTACCAGTGAGCTGCCTCTATTTTTTAAATTGTATTTATTTACTAGCAAGCTGGTCTGGCTTTGCCCGACATTTTTAATTCTAAGAGAGACAAAACTCAAATAGAATTTGAAAATCCAAGAAAATATTTTAAAGACTTGGTCTTCACTTGTTTATATAAATTCATAATTTTTTTTACTTTGCTTCTTATAACTTTCAGAAAGACAATTTTAGAGAAAAAATACAACCTTAAAAATGATTTTAGCATTTTTAAACACATATACCTTTTTACTTTTTAAATTCCTTTCTCTTCCTTCCTGACAATTTAAATCAATGCTCAAGTATTTATTTATTTTATTGTAAAGAATAATAAATACATTTTAATTTAATTCTTCATTTTAGCTTCTGTTTTTTCAACGAAGAATATTTGTGAAATATTTCTTTAAACTTATTATGATTAAAATTCAAAAAAAATATTCTGGCAAATCTAGAAAATCTGTAGAATCAAATTTAGATCTTATTTCAAAGTCTTTTGAATTTCTTTTAAAATTTTTGTTCTGGAAAATCTAGAAGAAATAATGATTTGTCTTTGTTAGAAATATAGCTTGGTCCAATTTGTTATATATTCTAACAAAGTGTAGATTGGATTTTAACCTATTTAAAACATGTCATCAAAATTCTAAAAGTAATCTTAATCAGGAAAAATTACTAATGATGTTCCATAAATTATTTTTTTTTATTTTTTCAAAAAGATTCGAATTAGCTCGTTTTTCTCTTCTTTTTTTCGGTTGAATTTTGAATTTTAAAGAGTCGAAATTGAAGATAAACTATGTTTCAAAATTGAATTGTCATTTTTTTCGTGTTTTCTCCTCTTTTAAACCGTTCAATTAAGTGTAAATATCATTCATTATTAATAATAACATAGAGTTAAAGGTAAATTGAGCAAATTGGCTATTTCTGGCAATTTATTGAAGTGTGTATCAAACTGGAAGCCCTTCGCATTAATCACTACCCAAGAAGTAGCTCTTGCTTTCAAAAAGGTTGGTGACCCCTGAAGTAGACGGAGTGAGACTTTTATGTCCATTTTGAGGACAGCCTTCCTTCTGTCTTCAAATGAAATGATATGGGATGTTAGTTGCTTAGAAAGAAGCAGGGTTGGGGGCCAGGGGGCAAGACAAGGGCGGTCAAAGAGTTTAAATGTGGAGAGGTAGAAGGTGCAAAAAAGAAAAGAAGGGGTGGAGGTTGAGAGCACTATAATAATGTTTGGCCTTGGTCTGCCAGCGGGGTCCTTCCCCTTAAGAAGCCTGCAGGAATGCCAAGAATGCTGCATGAGAAGAAAAGTGGAGGATGGAGCAGAGGGAGGCCAGGGGCCGAGTAGGATGATTGTTTGAGAGAAACCAAACATAGAAACAAGATGAGAGAGAAAAATACGACTCGGTGGAGAATATAAGTAAGATAAATATCAGATATTTTGGAGGTGTATCGAGGTGTGGTCAAAAGAAACAATCAACAGTTTGCTGCTTGCTTTGTTCTTTGGCCGCGCTGCAAACGGCACACATGCAATAACCCGTAGGAAAGAAGCAGGCTTTGCTACACATCTTTAAAAAAAAATTTATGGGAAGTACACTGCAGAAAGTCAGTGTTCAAAAACAAGGAAAACATTTTTTTTAATTTAATAATAATTAGGGATGTCCAATAATGGCTTTTTGCCGATATCCGATATTCCGATATTGTCCAACTCTTTAATTACAGATACCGATATCAACATCAACCGATATATGCAGTCGTGGAATTAACACATTATTATGCCTAATTTGGACAACCAGGTATGGTGAAGATAAGGTACTTTTAAAAAAAATGAATAAAATAAAATAAGATAACTAAATTAAAAACATTTTCTTGAATAAAAAAGAAAGTAAAACAATATAAAAACAGTTACATAGAAACTAGTAATGAATGAAAATGAGTAAAATGAACTGTTAAAGGTTAGTTTTATTAGTGGAGCAGCAGCACGCACAATCATGTGTGCTTACGGACTGTATCCCTTGCAGACTGTATTGATATATATTGATATATAATGTAGGAAGCAGAATATTAATAACAGAAAGAAACAACCCTTTTGTGTGAATGAGTGTAAATGGGGGAGGGAGGTTTTTTGGGTTGGTGCACTAATTGTAAGTGTATCTTGTGTTTTTTATGGTGATTTAATAAAAAAAAATAAAAACCCGGTACCGATAATAAAAAAATACCATACCGATAATTTCTGATATTACATTTTAAAGCATTTATCGGACATCTCTAATAATAATAATTATTATTATTTGTAAAAAGCACTTTACATTGAGTAAACAACCTCAAAGTGCCACAGTGTATTAAAAATAAAAAGATAATCAAAATAAATAAAAATAAAAACTAGAACAGCCTAATAGTTAGAACTAGTATGCATATACAGTATCTAAAAAAAGGCTTTTTTAAAAGAAGGTTTTTTAAGCCTTTTTTTAAAAGCATCCACAGTCTGTGGTACCCTCAGGTGGTCAGGGAGAGAGCGTTCCACAGACTGGGAGCGGCGGAGCAGAAAGCCCGGTCGTATATTTTAACGTCCCGGAAGAGTTAGTGCTGCAAGGTGTTCTTGGGTATTTGTTCTGTTGTGTTTATGTTGTGTTACGGTGCGGATGTTCTCCCGAAATGTGCTTGTCATTCTCGTTTGGTGTGGGTTCACAGTGTGGCGCATATTTGTAACAGTGTTAAACTTGTTTATACGGCCACCCTCAGTGTGACCTGTATGGCTGTTGACCAAGTATGCTGTGCATTCACTTACGCGTGTGTTACTATATATTATGTGACTGGGCCGATGTTTGTATGAAGGAAAAGCAGACGTGACGACAGGTTGTAGAGGACGCTGAAGGCAGTGCCTTTAAGGCACGCCCCCAATAATGTTGTCCGGGTGGAAATCGGGTGAATGGTTGCCCCGGGAGATTTTCGGGAGGGGCACTGAAATTCGTGAGTCTCCCGGGAAAATCGGGAGGTTCAAACCGATACCGATAATTTTCGATATTACATTTTAAAGCATTTATCGGCCGATAATATCGGACATCTCTACTTGTGAGTAGATAAATGCTTTAAAATGTAATATCGGAAATTATCGGTATCGTTTTTTTTTTATTATCAGTATCGTTTTTTTGTTTGTTTTTTTTTGTTTTTTTTATTAAATCAACATAAAAAACACAAGATACACTTACAATTAGTGCACCAACCCAAAAAACCTCTCTCCCCCCATTTCTTTCTGTTATTAATATTCTGCTTCCTACATGATATATCAATATATATCAATACAGTCTGCAAGGGATACAGTCCGTAAGCACACATGATTGTGCGTGCTGCTGCTCCACTAATAGTACTAACCTTTAACACTTCATTTTACTCATTTTCATTCATTACTAGTTTCTATGTAACTGTTTTTATATTGTTTTACTTTCTTTTTTATTCAAGAAAATATTTTTAATTTATTTATCTTATTTTATTTTATTAATTTTTTTTAAAAAAGGACCTTATCTTCACCATACCTGGTTGTCCAAATTAGGCATAATAATGTGTTAATTCCACGACTGTATATATCGGTTGATATTGGTATCGGTTGATATCGGTATCGGTAATCAACGAGTTGGACAATATCGGATATCGGCAAAAAAGCCATTATCGGACATCTCTACTTGTGAGTGTTGATGACACAGCTTTGCAACAGTTGATATTCTAGTTTCAAGCATGTTTTACTCAATATAGCTCATCAAATCTCAGCAACAAGCTGTAATATCTTACTGACATCATTTAGGAGCAAAACAAGTAAAACACTCTAACATAAAATCTGCTTAGTGAGAAGAATGATCTTATCAGACAGAAAATAAGCAAATATCAGCCTTATTTGACATATTTCATCTTACTTACATGTCAGTGTTTGCAGTGTAAATGTTTGATAATTGTGTTTTTCTTAATAAATGAGTCTAACATAGTATTGTGTTTAAATGTGAGTGTAATGTTAGCATGTAGCTCACATAACATTAAAACACACTAGGCTTGTACGGTATGCCGGTACTAGTATAGTATCGCGGTACTAATGAATCTAAAACGGTACTATACTATGTTTGAAAAGTACCGGTTCGCCATATACAGTATGTATATATTTTTTACAAGCATGGTGGCGCGTCGTCGTCGTCACGTGGTGACATTGCTGCTTTTACGAGTAGAGGAGCATGTTGGGCAGCGCACACACACAGAGTACTTACAAGCAGACACAGTGTGTAGACAGAAAAGGGAGAATGGACGCATTTTGGTGTAAAAAGTAAAGATAAAAGTGAAGTTATAACACTGAAACACCCTCAGGAAGAGACATGGCTAGCTAGTTAGTGGCTAATGTCCATTCCCAATCGGTAGTGTTTTTTTAGCTACTTCTACATCACTAATCCTTGTCTCTATGGCGACATGTAACGATATCCGATATTCCGATATTGTCCAACTCTTTAATTACCGATACCGATATCAACCGATATATACAGTCGTGGAATTAACACATTATTATGCCTAATTTGGACAACCAGGTATGGTGAAGATAAGGTCCTTTTAAAAAAAAATTATTAAATAAAATAAGATAAATAAATTAAAAACATTTTCTTGAATAAAAAAGAAAGTAAAACAATATAAAAACAGTTACATAGAAACTAGTAATTAATGAAAATGAGTAAAATTAACTGTTAAAGGTTAGTACTATTAGTGGAGCAGCAGCACGCACAATCATGTGTGCTTACGGACTGTATCCCTTGCAGACTGTATTGATATAGATTGATATATAATGTAGGAAGCAGAATATTAATAACCGAAAGAAACAACCCTTTTGTGTGAATGAGGAGGGAGCTTTTTTGGGTTGGTGCATTAATTGTAAGTGTATCTTGTGTTTTTTATGTTGATTTCATTAAAAAAAAAACACAAAAAAAACGATACAGATAATAAAAAAAACGATACCGATAATTTCCGATATTACATTTTAACGCATTTATCGGCCGATAATATCGGACATCCCTAATAAATACTAATAAAAATCTCTTTTTTACAAACAGGAAGTTGCAGGAATGTATACACATGATCCCCTGCTTACATCTCATTGTGCAACATGTGGATGTTTTAATGGCAACTAAATGCAATGTCTGAAAGGGGTACAAACTATTTCCAAAGCAGGACCTCCACCCAGACAAACAATACAAGTACACAGTTCATGAAAAACAATATTTGTTGTCATTGTCATGGTAAGTGGGCCTAAACACTTCTATTACAAATGGAAATGACTGCTGTCATTTGATTATAATAATAAGAGAATGTTGTCTGTCTATCTGTGCTGGCCCTGCCATGAGGTGGCGACTTGTCCCGGGTGCCCGAATGCAGCTGAGATAGGCTCCAGCGACCCCGAAAGGGACAAGCGGTAGAAAATGGATGGATAGATGGAGATGTAAGTTGTTATTTAGTCAGGTTTGGGACAGGTGTGCTGCTGGTGTGGCCACAGTGTGCACGTCTGATGTTGCTCACATGGCCTCCACTGAGTTTACTCACACACATGAACAATTAGAGGGAACATTGAACATGACCGAAAGGACAAGATCACGGATACAAATGAGGCGGGTCTCTCCCTTAGAGATAGGGTGAGAAGCTCTGCCATCCGGGAGGACTTACTTAGACTTAGTTCCTCCCATTCCTGTTGGAACATTGGGCGACGAGTCCCCTCCATTTGTTCCGGTCACTGGCGACCCTTCTTGCTCCATGCCAGCTGACTCCCATCTCTCTCAGGTCTTCCTTGGCTGTTTGTCTCCACGTCTTCTTTGGCCGTCCTCTCTTCCTCTTCCCCCTTCTGGCACCCAGTCCATTGCCACACTTGCCGGTCTCTCTTTTGCAGTCGGAGTACGTGTCCAGCCATTCTCCTTCTCATATCAGAGACTATATCAGACAATGGTGCTACCCCTGCCCTTCTCATCACCTCTTCATTGGTGATGTGGTCTCTCCATGAGATCCTCAAGATGTATCTGAGGCACCGTCGGTGGAAGACATCCAGCTTGTTTGTAATGGTTGATGTCTTCATCCATGTCTCACAGGCATAGGTCACTGTAGGGATGACCACTGACATATAGAGGCGCAGCTTGGTGGAAGTACTGATAGATTTTGATGACCAGATATTCCGGAGGCGTTGGAAGACTCCTGCAGCTTTTCCGATTCTGGTCTGTACATCCTTTTCTGCGTCTCCAGTGTTTGAGATGTTGCTTCCAAGATACGTGAAGTTCTCAACGTACTCTATGCCTTGTTCGCCTACGGTGAGCAGTGGAACGTTTTGGTCTTGTGCAACGGTCATGGCTTTGGTCTTCTCTTGGCTTATACGTAGGCCGACTTTTTCCCCTTGCTCATGCAGATTGTTAGTCAATTTTTGGAGTGCAGCGTAGGAATGGCTAAGCAGAGCCAAGTCGTCCACAAAGTCCAGATCTGCCAGTCTGCCCCCTCCCCACTTAATGCCGAGGTTTGCTCCGACGACAGACTTCCTCATGACAAAGTCTATGACAATGATGAACAGTAAGGGAGACAAGATGCAACCCTGTCTTACCCCGGTCACAATGTCAAAGTCGTCGGTTGTCCTGTTGGTGGTTTTCACTCGACAGGTGGAGTTATGGTACAGGGCTCTGAAGATGTTGACGTACTTTGATGGTATACCGTATAGCTGGAGGATCTGCCACAGTGATTCCCGGTGGATACTGTCGAAGGCTTTCTTGAAATCGATGTAATTGATGATGAGGGGTGTCTGGAGTTCTTGGCACTGTTCTATGATGTTGCGAAGAGTGAAAATCTGTTCCGCGCAGGACCTTCCCTTTCGGAAGCCGGCTTGCTCTTCCCTTAAGATGTTATCTACCTCGTCTTTAGGCGTTGGAGGAACTCAAAGTAAAGCCGCTGCTCCTCCACATGGAGAGGAGCCAGATGAGGTGGTTCGGGCATCTGCTCAGGATGCCACCCGAACGCCCATTCGGGGTGTTTAGGGCACGTCCGACCGGTAGGAGGCCACGGGGAAGACCCAGGACACGTTGGGGAGACTATGTCTCCCAACTGGCCTGGGAACGCTTCGGGATCCCCCGGGAAGAGCTGGACGAAGTGGCTGGGGAGAGGGAAGTCTGGATGGATGGATGGATGGATGGATGATGGATGGATGGATGGATGGTACCAACCAATAAATGACGACCCTTCTTATAAAAGAGTGCGGTGACAGCAAAGTGAAGTTCAACAGCAAACACAAGGTGCACAAGGACCAAAGTACCTCAACACCCTCAAGATGTTTGGCGTGTCGTTCCCAACCATAGCAACCTCAGAACTCTCCCAGGCATATCAGCTGCACACGCATAACGCAAGTCAGAACATGCAAATGAGAGTAAGAAGACAAAAACCAACTCAACACCCACCAATCTGAACAAGCGTGTGCGTGTGGTCAGGAAAAACCCGAGCAGGCCAAAAATAGCTCGGCACTCTCGTTAGTCGTCTCTCACCGCCAGTTCGTCGCTCTCGCTCTCGCTCTCATCCGCGTCGCTGTAAACTATCAGCTGGAAAAAAAACAAACCCAAGTGGAACAGAGAAGGTTCTCACACGGCACACATCACCCACTCAAGACTTGTCTACAAACCACAAATGACGAGTCTCTTTCATGAGAATATCGTCTCTCTAATTGCAAGACAGAACATAAGTGTTTTGGACTGACTACTATTTTTCAACTCAACGGTTAATGAAGTTAACATTTATTTATTTTATTTTTTATTTTTCATATATTTTTTATTTATTTATTATTATTTTTTTGTCCTGTCCAGCTTCTCAGGCAAGTCATATAGTAGATGTAGATGCCTGTATCGGCTGTACACATTTACTTGACAAAAGAGAAGTGTAGGATACTTCTCTTGTTGCCTTATCTGTATTTGACTTTATTAAATGCATTATATTATCATTTGGTGCAGCCGGGCCGGAGCAGGAGGGGATAGAAAGAGGAAAAAAAGGAAGACAGAGGGGGAAATTGTGGGAACAAGAGGAGGGTAATACAGAGAGACAAAAACAACAACAGCAAACACAACAACAACAACAACAGAGCAATATCAGCAAATAGGACATGTACAAATAT
>NC_084737.1:2676853-2706853 GCF_033978785.1 Entelurus aequoreus
AATCCTAAGGCACACCAGCAGCAGAAATCATTAAAAAATGTAACTTGATATTGACAATAAAAAGTCATTGTTGTAATTGTTGAATATGAATTTAAACCAGAACCAACCATGCGTCACTATACTTGTCTCAAAGTACTGACTTATTTGGAGTTTTTTTGGTGTTTTCCTGTAGCAGTTTCATGTCTTCCTTTGAGCGATATTTCCCGCATCTACTTTGTTTTAGCAATCAAGAATATTTCACTTGTTTTTATCCTTCTTTGTGGGGACATTGTTGATTGTCACGTCATGTTCGGATGTACTTTGTGGACGCCATCTCTGCTCCACAGTAAGTCTTTGCTGTCGTCCAGCATTCTGTTTTACTTGACTTTGTTGCCAGTTCAGTTGTAGTTTTGTTCTGCATAGCCTTCCCTAAGCTTCAGTGCCTTTTCTTAGGGGCACTCACCTTTTTGTTTATTTTTGGTTAAAGCATGAAACACCTTTTTACCTGCACTCTGCCTCCCGCTGTTTTTTGCATATTGTGATCACGACAAACCGCCGCCACCTACTGATATGGAAGAGTATTACATGGTTACTCTGCCCAGCTCTAGACAGCACCAACACTCAACAACGGCACATTATTTGCGCATTATAATTACTGCTTTGCAAAAAATATTCATGTTCCGATGTACATTGTGGACGCCATCTTTGTTCCACAGTAAGTCTTTGCTGTCGTCCAGCATTCTGTTTTTGTTTACTTTTTAGCCAGTTCAGTTTTAGTCTCGTTCTGCATAGCCTTCCCTAAGCTTCAATGCCTTTTCTTAGGGGCACTCACCTTTTGTTTATTTTTGGTTTAAGCATTAGACACCTTTTTATCTGCGCGCTGCCTCCCGCTGTTTCCGACATATACAAAGCAATTAGCTACCGGCTGCCACCTACTGATATGGAAGAGTATTACACGGTTACTCTGCCCAGCTCTAGACAGCACCGACACTCAACAACGGCACATTATTTGCGGATTATAATTACTGGCTTGCAAAAAATATTCATGTTCCGATGTACATTGTGAACGACATCTTTGCTCCACAGTAAGTTTTTGCTGTCGTCCAGCATTCTGTTTTTGTTTACTTTGTAGCCAGTTCCGTTTTAGTTTGGTTCTGCATAGCCTTCCCCTAAGCTTCAATGCCTTTTCTTAGGGGCACTCACCTTTTGTCTATTTTTGGTTTAAGCATTTAGACACCTTTTTACCTGCACACTGCCTCCCGCTGTTTCCCACATATACAAAGCAATTAGCTACCGGCTGCCACCTACTGATATGGAAGAGTATTACACGGTTACTCTGCCCAGCTCTAGACAGCACCGACACTCAACAACGGCACATTATTTGCGGATTATAATTACTGCTTTGCAAAAAATATTCATGTTGGGATGTACATTGTGGACGACATCTTTGCTCCACAGTAAGTCTTTGCTGTCGTCCAGCGTTCTGTTTTTGTTTACTTTGTTGCCAGTTCAGTTTTAGTCTCGTTCTGCATAGCCTTCCCCAAGCTTCAATGCCTTTTGTTAGGGGCTTATTTTTTATTTAAGCATTAGACACCTTTTTACCTGCACGCTGCCTCCCGCTGTTTCCGACATATACAAAGCAATTAGCTACCTGCCGCCACCTACTGATATGGAAGAGTATTACACGGTTACTCTGCCGAGATCCAGACAGCACCAACACTCAACAACGGCACATTATTTGCGGATTATAATTTGCAAAAAATATTCATGTTCGGATGTACATTGTGGACGCCATCTTTGCTCCACAGTAAGTTTTTGCTGTCGTCCAGCATTGCTGGCACCTACTGATATGGAAGAGTATTACACGGTTACTCTGCCCAGCTCTAGACAGCACTGACACTCAACAACAACACATCATTTGCAGACTATAATTACTGCTTTGCAAAACATATTTTTGACCCAAAATTGGTGAAATGAGATCATCTCCCACGGCACACCAGACTGTACCTCACGGCACACTAGAGTGCCGCGGCACAGTGGTTGAAAAACACTGGTATAAAACAACCTCAACTTCATGAACACCTTGCTCAATGACCCTGGAGATCCCTCACAGAAATAATAAATTGTGTCACACGTTAGGCAGCCCGAACTTGGAAAACCTCACCAATGCTAAACCCCAGACGCCCCTGCTCATTTCTGCTCACACCCAACACTCCCGCCCCTGGGGTGTCACTGGAATTCATTAAGTGATGAATGCGTGTTTGTGTTGTTATAAGCTCAACAGCGCCGCCCGGCCATAGCGGGAGATAACCAAACGTGAGCTGTGATTAGGGCAATAATTAGCCAATCATCCTCTGACCCCGCCAGGTAACCCTGAGGTCAAAGTGACACGGGGGTTCGCCGGTTCCCAGGTGGCTTCCCATCCGGCAGCTCTTAGCTAAGTAAGTAATATAGTGGAGGGTTTTTTTATGCTGACAGGTGACGCCCCCCCCCCCCCCACCCCCCCCCCACCCCCCTGCCCTAGAACACAATGTGTGTGGCGATAACGATCCCGGCGGACCCCGGCTCGGGGGTTTGCTCGGATAGGCTGCGGTTTCTAAATGTACACTTCCTGCTTCCTCCGGCGAAAGGAAGCGCCTTCATTGCTGTCCTCTTATCTACGCTGACCATATTCTGAAATCCCAAAAAGAGAACACATATATGCATACTTGCCAACCCTCCCGTTTTTAGCGGGAGACTCCCGGTATTCAGCGCCTCTCCCGACAACCTCCCGGCAGACATTTTCTCCCGACAAACTCCCGGTATTCAGCCGGAGCTGGAGGCCACGCCCCCTCCAGCTCAATGCGGACCTGAGTGGGGACAGCCTGTTCTCACGTCCGCTTTCCCACAATATAAACAGCTTGCCTGCCCAATGACGTCATAACATCCAGGGCTTTTAGAGGGTAGAGTGCACAACTGCGCACACAACAAGGAGACGAAGCAGAAGAACGAGGAAGTTACAGACATGGCGACGCCGTCGACGAGCAAGATGAAGAAATACGCTTGCAAGTTCCAAAACGAATGGGAACAAGAATTTCAGTTCATCCAGGACAGTTGGAAGGGGAAGGGGTATGTTGCCGGTAAATATGTAGAACAGACTTCGCATTGAACACGGTGGCCGAAATGATATACTCATCATGAACGGAGAAGTTAAACAGGACAATACTGCCATCTAATGGATAGCCACCGGAACACTGAAATTCAAGTATTTCTTTTATGTAAATAAAATAAATATATATATATATATATTAGGGCTGGGAATCTTTGGGTGTCCCACGATTCGATTCAGAATCGATTCTTGGGGTCACTATTCGATTCAGAATCGATTTTTTTTTTTTTCAATTCAACACGATTCTCGATTCAAAAACGATTTTTTTTTTTTTTTTTTTTTTTTTTTTAATGAAAACAATACACAACAATACCATAATAATGCAATACAATTTCAAAACAAAACCCGACCTAGCAACATTCAGAATAGCAATAAACAGAGCAATTGAGAGCAATTGAGGACACACAAACATGACACGGAACAATCTAAAAGTAGTGAAACAAAAATGAATATTATCAACAACAGTATCAATATTAGTAACAATTTCAACATAGCAGTGATTAAAAATCCCTCATTGATATTATCATTACAAACATAAATAAAATAAAAAAAATACAAAAAATGAACAATAGTGTCACAGTGGCTTACACTTGCATCGCATCTCATAAACTAAATGTCTAATGATAATGTCAATGAGGGATTTTTAATCACTGCTATGTTGAAATTGTAACTAATATTGATACTGTTGTTGATAATATTCATTTTTGTTTCACTACTTTTGTTTTGTTGTCTGTGGTGTTTGTGTCTCCTCTCAATTGCTCTGTTTATTGCACTTCTGAGTGTTGCTGGTTATGGAATTGGATTGCATTGTTATGGTATTGCTGTGTATTGTTTTGTTGGATTGATTAAATTAAAAAAAAAAAAAAAAAAATTATAAAAAAAAAAATCAAAAAAAATATCAATTTTTTAAAAATGAGAATCGATTCTGAATCGCACAACGTGAGAATCGCGATTCGAATTCGAATCGATTTTTTCCCACACCCCTAATATATATGTATATATATATATATATATATATATAGCTAGAATTCACTGAAAGTCAAGTATTTCATACATATATATATATATATATATATATATATATATATATATATATATATATATATATATATATATATATATATATATGAAATACTCGAGTTGGTGAATTCTAGCTGTAAATGACCACGCCCCCAACCACGCCCCACGCCCCCAACCACCCCAGACCAAGCCCCCCCACCCCCGATATTGGAGGTCTCAAGGTTGGCAAGTATTAAAGATTAAGATTAAAGTACCAATGATTGTCACACACACACTAGATGTGGTGAAATTTGTCCTCTGCATTTGTCCCATCCCCTTGGGGAGCAGTGGGCAGCAGCGGCGCCGCGCCCGGGAATTATTTTGGTGATTTAACCCCCAACTCCAACCCTTTGTTGCTGAGTGCCAAGCAGGGAGGTTATGGCTCCCATTTTTATAGTCTTTGGTATGACTCGGCTGGGATTTGAATGCATATATGCGTGCCTAGGGGAACATTTGCCAATGATGCTTTATAAATAATATATGTATTTAAATTAAGCATTTTTTCCTCCTCTGTTGACAGCAGTGTTGGCGCTAGGAATTTTCAAAATGGGGTCCCACGGTACATTTTTGGGGTCCCACTTTTTTGTAAGCGTTTTGGAAAAAAGAAGATAAACGTATGCATTATCCTGTTATATCTCACATTCTATATTGTGTTTTGGAAAAAGGTTGTCATAAACGTTACTTCATTCATTAAAAAAATAAATTAAAAAAATAAAATACATATGTAAATGTATTCAGTTATAAACATTCATTCACTTTCTTCTTTCCTTCATGGATCTAAACTTTACCGCCGCTGGTAGTTTTTTCTATGTTTGTATTTAATAAGTTGTTGGTGTATTTATTGCAGTATAAAAGTGTAAAAAGTGTTTTGCTTGGGTCATGAAATGATGATAATGGTGTGCCAGGGCATACATACATTTTATATTTAAATCTCTAGAGCAGGGGTGTCCAAAGTGCGGCCCGCAGCTAATTGTTTACACATTCTGGAAATGCTATTGCAAAAATAAATAAAAAACATTAAAAAAAGTAGAATGAGGTGAAATCTAACTAGAAAAAGTTGCAATGTTGACACAAAGCTGCCATGCAGGCTGTTTTTTTCTTTCTTTTGTCTATCTTTATTTATCTTTTTTTTGCCATTGTTAAAAAAAAACAAGGTTATAATGAATTATTGACCTATTGAAGGCTCCAATTATTTCAAATATTTCACTTTAAAATGTTTTATGTGGAAAATATTGCATATATTGTGTGGTTGCCATACAAAAACATCAACGTTTTCTTTGACAAAAGAGCATAAAACTAGAGATGTCGATATATGCGTTAAAATGTAATATCGGAAATTATCGGTATCGTTTTTTTTTTATTATCGGTATCGTTTTTTTTGTTGTTTTTTTTTTTGTTTTTTTTTTAATTAAATCAACATAAAAAACACAAGATACACTTACAATTAGTGCACCAACCCCAAAAACCTCCCTCCCCCATTCACACTCATTCACACAAAAGGGTTGTTTCTTTCTGTTATTAATATTCTGCTTCCTACATTATATATCAATATATATCAATACAGTCTGCAAGGGATACAGTCCGTAAGCACACATGATTGCTGGTCCACTAATAGTACTAACCTTTAACAGTTAATTTTACTAATTTTCATTCATTACTAGTTTCTATGTAACTGTTTTCATATTGTTGTACTTTCTTTTTTATTCAAGAAAATGTTTTTAATTTATTTATCTTATTTTACTAATTTTTTTAAAAAGTACCTTATCTTCACCATACCTGGTTGTCCAAATTAGGCATAATAATGTGTTAATTCCACGACTGTATATAGCGGTTGATATCGGTATCGGTTGATATCGGTATCGGCAATTAAAGAGTTGGACAATATCGGATTATCGGATATCGGCAAAAAGCCATTATCGGACATCCCTACATAAAACAAACAAAATAATAGTTGAAACGTAAAATGGGCAGATATATCTGAAGTTGATCTCGTAACTTAAGTGTTGAAAGTAAAAAAAAACTAATAAAAATGCATCACTTTATGAGTGGGGCACCTTTTGTATCCTAAATATATTTAATGGGATTTTATTTATCTTTTCACTGTGATTACTCAAAAATAACAATGAATTAATATTGCATTATTGATGTTTTTAAGGCTCTAATTACTTCACATCAAACATTGCTTTCTGAATGTTTTGGGCGGTGGGGGAAATACTGCATATTTCACTTTTATTATAAAAAACAAAGTTGTCTTGACAGAAAAGGCATAAAACCTTTTGGGTTTTTATTTTATTTTATATCAACCTAAAGTTGATATACTGTAGACCAGGGGTCACCAACCTTTTTGAAAGCGAGAGCTACTTCTTGGGTAGTGATTAATGCGAAGGGCTACCAGTTTGATACACACTTAAATAAATTGCCAGAAATAGCCAATTTGCTCAATTTACCTTTAACTCTATGTTATTATTAATAATTAATGATATTTACACTTAATTGAACGGTTTAAAAGAGTAGAAAACACGAAAAAAATGACAATTAAATTTTGAAAAATAGTTTATTTTCAATTTCGACTCTTTAAAATTCAAAATTCAACCGAAAAAAAAGAAGAGAAAAACTAGCTAATTCGAATCTTTTTGAAAAAATTAAAAAAATAATTTATAGAACATCATTAGTATTTTTTTCTGATTAAGATTCATTTTAGAATTTTGATGACATGTTTTAAATAGGTTAAAATTCAATCTGCACTTTGTTAGAATATATAACAAATTGGACCAAGCTATATTTCTAACAAAGACAAATCATTATTTCTTCTAGATTTTCCAGAACAAAAATTTTAAAAGAAACTCAAAAGACTTTGAAATAAGATTTAAATTTGATCCTACAAATTTTCTAGATTTGCCAGAATATTTTTTTTGAATTTTAATCATAATAAGTTTGAAGAAATATTTCACAAATATTCTTCGTCGAAAAAACAGAAGCTAAAATGAAGAATTAAATTAAAATGTATTTATTATTCTTTACAATAAAAAAAAAAAATTTTACTTGAACATTGATTTAAATTGTCAGGAAAGAAGAGGAAGGAATTTAAAAGGTAAAAAGGTATATGTGTTTAAAAATCCTAAAATCATTTTTAAGGTTGTATTTTTTCTCTAAAATTGTCTTTCTGAAAGTTATAAGAAGCAAAGTAAAAAAATTAATGAATTTATTTAAACAAGTGAAGACCAAGTCTTTAAAATATTTTCTTGGATTTTCAAATTCTATTTGAGTTTTGTCTCTCTTAGAATTAAAAATGTCGGGCAAAGCGAGACCAGCTTGCTAGTAAATAAATACAATTTAAAAAATAGAGGCAGCTCACTGGTAAGTGCTGCTATTTGAGCTATTTTTAGAACAGGCCAGCGGGCTACTCAACTGGTCCTTACGGGCTACGTGGTGCCCGCGGGCACCGCGTTGGTGACCCCTGATCTAGAGATTAACTGTAAGTGTTAAATAAAAAAAAATAATTTGACTTGTTTTTAACATTTTAATGACTTAGACCCTTTATGGTCCCCGGGAGCCCTAAAGGTAAAAAAACAAACAAAATCCATATATTTTGTTATGATTTGAAAATGAAAACTATCAAAATGGCCCCTGCAGGCTTTAATTTTTCCATGTGCGGCCCTCAGTCGAAAAAGTTTGGACACCCCTGCTCTAGAGTCTACATCAACTTCACATCTATCCCTCATTTCAAAATGTTTTATTTTTTTTATGTTGTTTTTTTTGTTTGTTTGTTTCCCGCCCTTTTTTGTCAAACACACAAAATATGCAAAATCTTCCACCGAAAACATTTTTCTTCGTGTAATATTTGATGTGAAGTAATGGGAATAGGGATGTCCGATAATGGCTTTTTGCCGATATCCGATATTCCGATATTGTCCAACTCTTTAATTACCGATACCGATATCAACCGATACCGATATCAAACGATATATACAATCGTGGAATTAACACATTATTATGTCTAATTTGGACAACCATGTATAGTGAAGATAAGGTACTTTTTAAAAATAATAATAAAATAAGATAACTAAATTAAAAACATTTTCTTGAATAAAAAAGAAAGTACAACAATATAAAAACAGTTACATAGAAACTAGTAATTAATGAAAATGAGTAAAATTAACTGTTAAAGGTTAGTATTATTAGTGGAGCAGCAGCATGCACAATCATGTGTGCTTACGGACTGTATCCCTTGCAGACTGTATTGATATATATTGATATATAATGTAGGAAGCAGAATATTAATAACAGAAAGAAACAACCCTTTTGTGTGAATGAGTGTAAATGAGTGTAAATGGGGTGGGTTGGTGCACTAATTGTAAGTGTATCTTGTGTTTTTTATGTGGATTTAATTAAAAAAAACAAAAAAAAACAACAACAAAAACGATACTGATAATAAAAAAAACGATACCGATAATTTCCGATATTACATTTTAACGCATTTATCGGCCGATAATATCGGCAGACTGATATTATCGGACATCTCTAGTAATTATAGTCTGCAAATGATGTGTTGTTGTTGAGTGTCGGTGCTGTCTAGAGCTGGGCAGAGTAACCGTGTAATACTCTTCCGTATCAGTAGGTGGCAGCAGGTAGCTAATTGCTTTGTAGATGTGGGAAACAGCGGGAGGCAGGGTGCAGGTAAAAAGGTGTCTAATGCTCAAACCAAACATAAACAAAAGGTGAGTGCCCCTACGAAAAGGCATTGAAGCTTAGGGAAGGCTATGCAGAACGAGACTAAAACTGAACTGGCTACAAAGTCAACAAAAACAGAATGCTGGACGACAGCAAAGACTTACTGTGGAGCAAAGACGGCGTCCACAAAGTACATCCGAACATGACATGACAATCAACAATGTCCCCACTAAGAAGGAGCTGGACGAAGTGGCTGGGGACGAAGTGGCTGGGGAGAGGGAAGTCTGGGCTTCTCTGCTTAGGCTGCTGCCCCCGCGACCCGACCGCGGATAAGCAAATGGATGGATCTATTGTGTTACTGGACCACATCTAATTATAATAATAATAATAATTGTATCTCTTCCCCAAGGATACAACAACAGTGACGAGGACGGCGGAAGTTGGGTCCATAACCAGGAACCCCCAAGTTTCTTGACGCTCACTCTACCATCTGAGCCACCCACGAAAAGAAGGTTCAACTCAGAAGTCATTTTATCCTTTTTAAATTGGGAAATGCTATACCGTATTTGTTTATGAGAGGAATTTCTTCCACTCATCATAAATCGCTGTCCAGAAAAGGGGTGAGAATTTGTCCAAAGGCGCAACACCCGCTGTGTTGCCTGCGCTATTGTTTTTCTGCGAGATACACCACCAAGTCGCGCTGTTATTACACCCCAAAGTTTGACCCCGTTGACTCCATTTCTCCCACAGCTTGAGACGCTCCAAAAAAACACCCACCGTAACTTTAGTGTGTTTGGCCGAACAACCCCAAAAATTGGTATGCATTTTGGGAGAGGGACAACCACATGTGTAACATTTCAACAAGCTTGGTTGGGGAAAAAAAAAATAATGTTTTTGCAGGGGCACGAATTCAGAAAATATTGCCCATAAGTCATTACTCTTCCATATCAGTAGGTGGCAGCAGGTAGATAATTGCTTTGTAGATGTGGGAAGCAGCAGGAGGCAGGGTGCAGGTAAAAAGGTGTCTAATGCTTAAAGCAGGGGTGTCCAAACTTTTTCCACTGAGGGCCGTACACGGAAAAATTTAAGCATGCGGGGGCCATTTTGATATTTTTCATTTTCAAACCTTAACAAAATATATGGATTTTTTTTTTTAACCTTTATGGCTCCCGGGGACTATAAAGGGTCTCAGTCATTAAACTGTTAAAAATAAGTCAAATTATTATTATTTTTTTTTATTTAACGCTTACAGTAAATCTCTCTCTTTTCTTTTGTTTTTATAGTAAAACTGAAATATGCAGTATTTAGTAATTAGAGCCCTAAAAGATCAATAATGCAGGACACCATTGATTTTAATTATTTAATATTTTTGAGGAATCACAGTGAAAAGTTAAATAAAATCCTACTAAATATATTTTGGATCCAAAAGTTCCCCCACTCATAAAGTGATACATTTTTATTAGTTTTTTTTTATTTTAACACTTAAATTACACGATCAACTTCAGATATATCTGTCCATTTTACGTTTGAACTATTATTTTGTTTGTTTTATGCTCTTTTGTCAAATAAAACTTTGATGTTTTTATATGGCAACCACACAATAAATGCAATATTTTTTTCCACATAAAACATTTTAAAGTGATATTTTTTAAGTAATAATTCATTATAACATAGATTTTTAGTCTTTTTTTTTTTTTTTAACAATGGCAAAAAAAAAGAAAAATAAAGACAAAAGAAAGAAAATGTTGTGTCAACATTGCAACTTTTTCTTGTTAGATTTCACCTCATTCCACTTTTTTTAAATGTTTTTTTTTAATTTTTGCAATATTATCAATTTTGCAATTTTTGCAGAATGTGTGGCGGGCCGGTAAACAATTAGCAGCGGGCCGCAAATGGCCCCCGGGCCGCACTTTGGACACCGCTGGCTTAAACCAAAAATAAACAAAAGGTGAGTGCCCCTAAGAAAAGGCATTGAAGCTTAGAGAAGGCTATGCAGAACCAAACTAAAACTGAACTGGCTACAAAGTCAACAAAAACAGAATGCTGGACGACAGCAAAGACTTACTGTGGAGCAAAGACGGCGTCCACAATGTACATCCGAACATGACATGACAATCAACAATGTCCCCACAAAGAAGGATGAAAACAACTGAAATATTCTTGATTGCTAAAACAAAGTAGATGCGGGAAATATCGCTCAAAAGAAGACATTAAACTGCTACAGGAAAATACCAAAAAAAGAAAAAAGCCACCAAAATAGGAGCGCAAGACAGGAAGTAAAACACTACACACAGGAAAACAGCAAAAAAGTCCAAATAAGTCAGGGTGTGATGTGACAGGTGGTGACAGTACACCTACTTTGAGACAAGAGCTATAGTGATGCATGCTTGGTTATGCTTTAAAGTCATATCCAACAATTGCCACGACGACTTTTTACTGTCAACTGAGTTTCCTTTTTGAATGATTTCTTCCGGTGGTGTGCCTCCGCATTTTGTCAACACTAAAAATGTGCCTTGGCTCAAAAAAGGTTGAAGAACACTGCTTTAATGTTCATACAACTTTGAGGATATCCTCATCTATACTGGCACGTCTCCTGAAGCATTTTGATCACAAAGGTTATTTACAGTCTCGTGTACGCAGTTTGGGCCCTGATCTACTAATATCTCAAATAAAAAGTGCTAAATAGCGTGGGCTAAGTATAAAATTGCATATGAGTGTGTTGTGGTTGACCTACCATCCCTGCGTGTACAATTGATGGCATCGTATAGTTCAGGGGTCGGCAACCCTAGTGGCTCTCTGAAGCTTTTTAAAAAATGTATGAAAAATTTAAAAAGATGAGGGGAAAAAATACATATTTTTTGTTTTAATATGGTTTCTGTAGGAGGACAAACATGACACTAATTGTTATAAAGCACACTGTTTATATTAAACATGCTTCACTGATTCGAGTATTTGGCGAGCGCCGTTTTGTCCTACTCATTTTGGCGGTCCTTGAACTCACCTTAGTTTGTTTACATGTTTAACTTTCTCCGACCATCTAGGACGTGTTTTATGCCACTTCTTTTTCTGTCCCATTTTGTCCACCACACTTTTAACGCTGTGCGTGAATGCACAAAGGTGAGTTTTGTTGATGTTATTGACTTGTGTGGAGTGCTAATCAGACATATTTGGTCACTGCATGACTGCAAGCTAATCGATGCTAACATGCTATTTAGGCTAGCTATATGTACATATTGCATCACTATGCCTCATTTGTAGCTATATTTGAGGTAATTTAGCTTCCTTTAAGTCCTCTCAATTCAATTTATATCTCATGACACACTATCTGTATGTAATATGGCTTTTAATTTGTTGCGGCTCCAGACAGATTTGTTTTTGTATTTTTGGTCCTATGGGTGAGAGCGGACCTACGTCACTTCCGCCTCCCAATCCCCTAGCAACCGGGAATTCGTTGAAAACAAACCAGCTCACAGCGAACACAGCATTGACAGAAAAAGCATTTAACGAGCGTTGTGGCTTGGAAGTCGGCGTTAAATCCTTCATTTACGCATTTTTACTTATTCGCATATCGTGTGAAAAAACGAAAATGTATTATTTGCGTCAGACTCGTCTCAGTGAACTTTAAAGCTTCTCAGGCTTAGCTTAGCTTGCTAGTTGGCTTAGCCTGCGCGCTACTAAGAAAGAGACGCAGAAGTTATCAACAACAAGATCAAGTGTTAGTGTATAACGAAACCGGTTTTCGAAAATAGCTAGCTAGGCTATAGACCAGGGGTCACCGACCTTTTTGAAACCAAGAGCTACTTCTTGGGTAGTGATTAATGCGAAGGGCTACCAGTTTGATACACACTTAAATAAATTGCCAGAAATAGCCAATTTGCTCAATTTACCTTTAACTCTATGTTATTATTAATAATTAATGATATTTACACTTAATTGAACGGTTTAAAAGAGGAGAAAACAAGAAAAAAAATGACAATAACATTTTGAAACATAGTTTATCTTCAATTTTGACTCTTTAAAATTCAAAATTCAACCGAAAAAAAGAAGAGAAAAACTAGCTAATTCGAATCTTTTTGAAAAAATTAAAAAAATAATTTATGGAACATCATTACTAATTTTTCCTGATTAAGATTAATTTTAGAATTTTGATGACATGTTTTAAATAGGTTAAAATCCAATCTACACTTTGTTAGAATATACAACAAATTGGACCAAGCTATATTTCTAACAAAGACAAATCATTATTTCTTCTAGATTTTCCAGAACAAAAATGTTAAAAGAAATTCAAAAGCCTTTGAAATAAGATTTAAATTTGATTCTACAGATTTTCTAGATTTGCCAGAATAATTTTTGGGAATTTTAATCATAATAAGTTTGAAGAAATATTTCACAAATATTCTTCGTCGAAAAAACAGAAGCTGAAATGAAGAATTCAATTAAAATGTATTTATTATTCTTTACAATAAAAAAAAAAAAATTACTTTAAATTGTCAGGAAAGAAGAGGAAGGAATTTAAAAGGTAAAAAGGTATATGTGTTTAAAAATCCTAAAATCATTTTTAAGGTTGTATTTTTTTCTCTAAAATTGTCTTTCTGAAAGTTATAAGAAGCAAAGTAAAAAAAATCATGAATTTATTTAAACAAGTGAAGACCAAGTCTTTAACATATTTTCTTGGATTTTCAAATTTTATTTGAGTTTTGTCTCTCTTAGAATTAAAAATGTCGGGCAAAGCGAGACCAGCTTGCTAGTAAATAAATACAATTTAAAAAATAGAGGCAGCTCACAGGTAAGTGCTGCTATTTGAGCTATTTTTAGAACAGGCCAGCGGGCTACTCATCTGGTCCTTACGGGCTACCTGGTGCCCGCGGGCACCGCGTTGGTGACCCCTGCTATAGACTATTATAGTATCGCATGTTATTTTTGTACAACAACAACTTCAGCTGTCGAACGTTATAAGGTACAAATTCAACAAGTACAACATTAGCACGGACGGTATAGCCAAGTTGTGCTTAAGAAGGTGGATTTTTGTTCCTTATATTTACCAGAAACGAAGTGATCCGAACACACGACCCGGGACTTTGGGGGACTCCAGTGAGAACCGTCCTCGTTTTCCCGGTGTAAAGCTGCGAGCCATTTGTCTCGTCTCTGTGGGCTTTTATCACGCTTTGGCAGAACAAAATACAACCTTTGTTTTCCCTGTTTCCAGTTGTGGTTAGCACAACCAAAAACAACACCGTTTTTCGGCATTTTGGAGGCAGAATGACGGGTTTAACCAGCGTAGGTCGACAGGTTAAAGAGTAATGGCAACGGTTTGTTTTCAACGCCAGTCTCGTTGCTATGGCTCGAAGAACCCGTATGTAGCTCAGTTGCCCGGATGTCGGCCCTCACCCATATGGCTCTTTCAACATTTTGGGTTGCCGACCCCTGGTATAGTTCAACCTGAGGCGTTTCGCAATGTTGACATGCAACACAAAAATATACCGTATTTTCCGGACCATAGGGCGCACCGCCGATGAATGGTCTGTTTTCGATCTTTTTTCATATATAAGGCTCACCGGATTATAAGGCGCATTAAAGGGATCATATTATTTATTTATTTTTGTTTAAAAGTTAAATACTTCCTTGTGGTCTACATAACATGTGATGGTGGTTCTTTGCTGAAAATGTTGCATGGATGATGTTTTACACATCATCTTCAAGTCACTTTCTGACAGTCTCTTCAGGATGCGCCGTTTTGTGGGCGGGTCTTATTTACGTGCCTCCACTTTGACGGTGTCTTCTCCTTGTTGTAGCTGTGTGGCGTGCAAGGACGGGGGTGGAAGAAGTGTCAAAAGATGGCGCTAACTGTTTTAATGACATTCACACTTTACTTCGATCAATAACGGAGCAGCATCTCCTCATCAAGAAACAACAACAAGGTCGGAAATGTGTCCCGTGAAAAAAACGTCCGACCGACAAGATGTCAAAACGGCCAAAACTGTCAGGTGCCCAGGGAAGAAAAAATGGAAAAGAAGAGGAGGAGAAACGAGAAAAAGACAGAGGTAGCAGATAGGTAACGTTAGCCTACATGAAATTATTTGTCTGTTACAGAATGTGATAGTAACCTGGCTTTTTAGCATTAAGCTAATGTTACATGATTCGGCAATTGCTAATCAATAAATAGCTAGTTCTGTTTTAACGTCGGGTTAATATTGTGGAGGGGGCTAAATTGTTATGGAAAATAATAATGTAACGTTAGGTAATTACAGTACTCCCACCTTACATTCCTCAGAGACATTTGTATTAGATCTTTTAAGCAGGTGTTTTTGTTTACATTGTTATTGCCTTCTGGTTAGCTAATGTTTGCCCTGCAGGTAATAGTCACTTTTCCACCCCTTTATATATTAGGTATAGTTGTAAGCCTCGTTGTTAAAGTGCACATCATTAATGTTAATTAAGCAATATCACATGAGAGGGAATTCTGTTTTTTAATTTGAGCACTGCTGTGATTCGGTTAAAGATAATCATAACATAACATTCTCATATAATATGTTAATTTGCTTTCTTTAAGTAAAAAAAAGGTCAAAGACAAAGCTATTCGGTTTCCTGTGAGTATATACACTTCACTGCCGATTTGGGGGGGGCGCCACCTAAAATCTTGCCTAGGGCGCCAGATTGGTTAGGGCCAGGCCTGTGCCAGTGGAAAAGAGCCACATGAAAGTACTGAAAGTTTCGCAGGTTTACAAGTTCCAGTCGCACCCAGTGAAGGAGAAATGGAGTGACAATGGGTTCATAGAGATTTGGGGGTTGGGGGAAGAGATGTTTGGGATCAGGGTGGGGAAGCTTTCAGCTGGGGATGGTCCCAGATGGACACAATCCGCTCCCTCCCTTTATAAACAGCCCTCTGGCTTCTCCTCACTCCTCCCCTCCTTTTCATGCCAGGTGTAAGCGACACCATATACACAACATGGATTGTTTTTTCCCCCCACTTTGCTTTTGACCGTTTTAAGGACCCCCCCAATGTCTCTCCTGCAAGGTCTAAAGTCTGCCAGTTCCAAAGTCAACACCCCACTAAATAATTCAGCTGACTCAACTTCCACTGTGGGTGGCTTTGTTTCCAGCTTTCTCACCGCCTCAGAGGCTTTAATAGCACGTCAAAAATGTTTGTCAGTAAACAAAACATGCACTGTGTGTCATTTTCCCTTTTTCCCTTCTTTGTCTTCTTAGGGAAGCGCGTGGGAGAGACCACGGGGCTCGTAACAACCAGAGGAAGCCGGTAACTCCAGTACCTTTGACCGCAGTCAGAGGTAAGTGGCAAAAATACGAGCTAGTGTACACTTTCACATAAATGATGGAAACTACCATACGCTATATTGCCAAAAGTATTTGGCCAGCCATCTAAATGATGAGAATCAGGTGTCCTAATCACTATTTGTATCAAATCAAGCACTTAGGCATGGACCAGAGGTGGGTAGAGTAGTCAGAAATTGTACTCAAGTAAGAGTACTGTTACTTTAGAGATTTATTACTCAAGTAAAAGTAAGGAGTAGTCACCCAAATATTTACTTGAGTAAAAGCAAAAAGTATGCTGTTAAAAAAACTACTCAAGTACTGAGTAACTGATGAGTAGCATGTTCGTTTAATGATGACCGCAACAAATAATGCTCAAAAACATAAAAATAGCAATGAGCAAATTCAGAGCCAGGAATATCTCTTAAGCAACTAAAACAATAATATATATTAAATAATAATACATTAACATTAAAAAAAAATGAAGGCAAATTGAGCCACAATAACTTAACAGCACCATAGGCTCAGTAGGCAAATATTACAAAGGAAAATAACAAGTTAGCCTTTACGCAAACCATAAACTGATAGGTATGGGCTGCACCTGGGAACACACTCTGATTGGTGTTTCCATGCATGCGTGTGTGTGTGTGTGTGTGTGTGTGTGTGTGTGTGTGTGTGTGTGTGTGTGTGTGTGTGTGTGTGTGTGTGTGTGTGTGTGTGTGTGTGTGTGTGTGTGTGTGTGTCTGTCTATGAGGCTACAGTGCGTTAAAAGATGTCCCCACACGATGTACATTTGACAGTGATTCATAGCAGGGAAGCTGACATCAGCCTACGGTGACAGCCAAAATATCTACTAACGTTACTTACCGCCATGTGCTTCCTCAAATTTGATGTTGAGTTCATGTAAGCTTAAGCTTGTTAATCATGTGACCGCCTGGCTCTGTTTGATTGGTGAAACGGAGTCAAACGTCACCAGTGACTGCATTTGATTGGTGAAACGGAGTCAAACGTCACCAGTGACTGCATTTGATTGGTGAAACGGAGTCAAAAGTCACCAGTGACTGTATTTGATTGGTGAAACGGAGTCAAACGTCACCAGTGACTGTATTTGATTGGTGAAACGGAGTCAAACGTCACCAGTGACTGTATTTGATTGGTGGAACGGAGTCAAACGTCACCAGTGACTGCATTTGATTGGTGAAACGGAGTCAAACGTCACCAGTGACTGCATTTGATTGGTGGAACGGAGTCAAACGTCACCAGTGACTGCATTTGATTGGTGAAACGGAGTCAAACGTCACCAGTGACTGCATTTGATTGTTGAAACTGAGTCAAACGTCACCAGTGACTGCATTTGATTGGTGAAACGGAGTCAAACGTCACCAGTGACTGCATTTGATTGGTGAAACGGAGTCAAACGTCACCAGTGACTGCATTTGATTGGTGATACGGAGTCAAACGTCACCAGTGACTGCATTTGATTGGTGGAACGGAGTCAAACGTCACCAGTGACTGCATTTGATTGGTGAAACGGAGTCAAACGTCACCAGTGACTGCATTTGATTGGTGAAACGGAGTCAAACGTCACCAGTGACTGCATTTGATTGGTGAAACTGAGTCAAACGTCACCAGTGACTGCATTTGATTGGTGAAACGGAGTCAAACGTCACCAGTGACTGCATTTGATTGGTGAAACGGAGTCAAACGTCACCAGTGACTGCATTTGATTGGTGGAACGGAGTCAAACGTCACCAGTGACTGCATTTGATTGGTGAAACGGAGTCAAACGTCACCAGTGACTGCATTTGATTGGTGGAACGGAGTCAAACGTCACCAGTGACTGCATTTGATTGGTGAAACGGAGTCAAAAGTCACCAGTGACTGCATTTGATTGGTGGAACGGAGTCAAACGTCACCAGTGACTGCATTTGATTGGTGAAACGGAGTCAAACATCACCAGTGACTGCATTTGATTGGTGAAACGGAGTCAAACGTCACCAGTGACTGCATTTGATTGGTGGAACGGAGTCAAACGTCACCAGTAACTGCATTTGATTGGTGAAACGGAGTCAAACGTCACCAGTGACTGCATCTGATTGGTGGAACGGAGTCAAACGTCACCAGTGACTGCATTTGATTGGTGGAACGAAGTCAAATGTCACCAGTGACTGCATTTGATTGGTGAAACGGAGTCAAATGTCACCAGTGACTGCATTTGATTGGTGAAACGGAGTCAAACGTCACCAGTGACTGCATTTGATTGGTGAAACGGAGTCAAACGTCACCAGTGACTGCATTTGATTGGTGGAACGGAGTCAAACGTCACCAGTGACTGCATTTGATTGGTGAAACGCAGGCATGCGATAGATCCTACTTTGAAAGTCTGTCTGACAAAGCAAAACAAACAAAGCGTGCATTACCAGATGGATAAAAATCAGTAGCGAGTAGCGAGCTGAATGTAGATAAATGGAGCGGAGTAAAAGTAGCGTTTCTTCTCTATAAATATACTCAAGTAAAAGTAAAAGTATGTTGCATTAAAACTACTCTTAGAAGTACAATTTATCCCAAAAGTTACTCAAGTAGATGTAACGGAGTAAATGTAGCGCGTTACTACCCACCTCTGGGCATGGAGACCGTTTCTACAAACATTTATGAAAGAATGGGCCGCTTTCAGTGATTTCCAGCGTGGAACTGTCATAGGATGCCACCTGTGCAACAAATCCGTTTGTGAAATTTCCTCGCTCCTAAAAATTCCAAACTCAACTTTATTATAAGAAAAGTGAAGAGTTTTGGAACAACAGCAACTCAGCCACCAAGTGGTAGGCCATGTAAACTGATGGGGAGGGGTCAGCGGAGGAATTATGGTGTGGGGTTGTTTTTCAGGAGTTGGGCTTGGCCCCTTAGTTCCAGTGAAAGGAACTTTGAATGCTCCAGGATACCAAAACATTTTGGACAATTCCATGCTCCCAACCTTGTGGGAACAGTTTGGAGCGGGCCCCTTCCTCTTCCAACATGACTGTGCACCAGTGCACAAAGCAAGGTCCATAAAGACAGAGTCAGATGAACTTGACTGGCCTGCACAGAGTCCTGACCTGAACCCGATAGAACACCTTTAGGATGAATTAGAACAGTGTGTGACCTCACCAATGCGCTTTTGGAAGAATGGTGGAAAATTCCTATAAACAAACTCGGCAACCTTGTGGACAGCCTTCCCAGAAGAGTTGAAGCTGTAATAGCTGCAAAAGGTGTCATATTGAACCCTATGGGTTAGGAATGGGATGGCACTTCAAGTTCATATGTGAGTCAAGGCAGGTGGCCAAATACTTTTGGCATTATAGCATATATCAACATACCAAGCGTATAGCAATGTTGCATTATGGGTCACATACTCCCAAACACACGTAACAGTTGTCCTTACCAGAGAGTGGCCCATCAGTCCATGTTCTGGTACAGTTCAGTCCGGAAAGATCCACGGCGCAGACACAAAGAGACAAGTATCAATCACATAAAGACACGTGAGTGTGTGTGCGTGTGTGTGTGTGTGTGTGTGTGTGTGTGTGTGTGTGCTGTGTATGTGCACAGCTTCACTTCTCCTTGTCCAAATGTTGGGAAAGTGAGGGGCCGCAAGGAAAGGCAATAGGAGGGAGGGGGAGAGAGAGAGAGAGAGAGAGAGGGAAAGATTAACCCTGAAAGTGGACTTAGACAGATGTTGTGCCGTATCACTGACTTCTTAGAACTTGTTGTCCAGTGCCAAAACAGAGGGAGGAGTGGAGTGTGTTATGGTATGAACAAAAAAAAAACCCCACAATAGCAGGAAAGAGTATATCAGGAGGAGGCATAGAACAAACACAGTGAGGACCACATGGAAAATGTTGCTTGCAACTCAGAGAAAATGTGGCAAAATGATAAATGATTGTAAATCTGTGGTATGGCAGAGCTTCTCACCCTATCTCTAAGGGAGACACTCATTTCGGCCGCTTGTACCCGTGATCTTGTCCTTTCGGTCAGAGGTGGTTCGGGAATCTGGTCAGGATGCCACCCGAACGTATTAGTGATGGGTAGGGTTTCAAAGGGGTGGAAAGTTGCCGGTAAATTAAGCTCGGGAAGTTTGGAAATCATGAAAATGTTTTTGATTATTCAAAGTTGGCCACTGTCCATGGGAATTAATGGGAATATATGGGAATTAATGGGAATATATGGGAATTAATGGGGAATATATGGGAATTAATGGGAATATATGGGAATTAATGGGAATATATGGGAATTAATGGGAATATGTGGGAATGAATGGGAATATATGGGAATTAATGGGAATATATTGGAATTAATGGGGAATATATTGGAATTAATGGGAATATATGGGAATTAATGGGGAATATATGGGAATTAATGGGAATATGTGGGAATGAATGGGAATATATGAGAATTAATGGGGAATATATGGGAATTAATGGGGAATATATGGGAATGAATGGGAATATATGGGAATTAATGGGGAATATATGGGAATTAATGGGAATATATGGGAATTAATGGGGAATATATGGAAATTAATGGGAATATATGGGAATTAATGGGGAATATATGGGAATTAATGGGAATATATGGGAATGAATGGGAATATATGGGAATTAATAGGGAATATATTGGAATTAATGGGGAATATATGGGAATCAATGGGAATATATGGGAATTAATGGGGAATATATGGGAATTAATGGGAATATATGGGAATTAATGGGAATATATGAGAATTAATGGGAATATATGGGAATTAATGGGAATATATGGGAATGAACGGGGAATATATGGGAATTAATGGGAATATATGGGAATTAATGGGGAATATATGGGAATTAATGGGAATATATGGGACTGAATGGGAATATAAGGGAATTAATTGGGAATATATGGGAATTAATAGGGAATATATGGGAATTAATGGGAATATATGGGAATTAATGGGAATATATGGGAATTAATGGGAATATATGGGAATTAATGGGAATATATGGGAATTAATGAGAATATATGGGAATTAATGGGGAACATATTGGAATTAATGGGAATATATGGGAATTAATGGGAATATATGGGAATTAATGGGGAATATATGGGAATTAATGGGAATATATGGGAATGAATGGGAATATATGGGAATTAATGGGGAATATATGGGAATTAATGGGGAATATATGGGAATTAATGGGAATATATGGGAATTAATGGGAATATATGGGAATTAATGGGGAATATATGGGAATTAATGGGAATATATGGGAATTAATGAGAATATATGGAAATTAATGGGGAACATATTGGAATTAATGGGAATATATGGGAATTAATGGGAATATATGAGAATTAATGGGAATATATGGGAATTAATGGGGAATATATGGGAATTAATGGGAATATATGGGAATTAATGGGGAATATATGGGAATTAATGGGACTATATGGGAATGAATGGGAATATATGGGAATTAATGGGAATTAATGGGAATTAATGTGGAATATATGGGGATTAATGGGAATATATGGGAATTAATGGGGAATACATGGGAATTAATGGGAATATATAGGAATTAATGGGAATATATGGGAATTAATGAGAATATATGGGAATTAATGGGGAACATATTGGAATTAATGGGAATATATGGGAATTAATGGGTATATAGTGGAATTAATGGGGAATATATGGGAATGAATGGGAAAATATGGGAATTAATGGGGAATATATGGGAATTAATGGGGAATATATGGGAATTCATGGGGAATATATGGGAATTAATGGGAATATATGGGAATTAATGGGGAATATATGGGAATTATTGGGGAATATATGGGAATTAATGGGAATATATGGGAATGAATGGGAATATATGGGAATTAATGGGAATTCATGGGGAATATATGGGAATTAATGGGAATTAATGGGGAATATTTGGGAATTAATGGGAATATATGGGAATTAATGGGAATATATGGGAATTATTGGGGAATATATGGGAATTAATGTGAATATATGGGAATTAATGGGGAATATATGGGAATTAATGGGAATATATGGGAATTATTGGGGAATATATGGGAATTAATAGGGAATACATGGGAATTAATGGGAATATATAGGAATTAATGGGAATATATGGGAATTAATGAGAATATATGGGAATTAATGGGGAACATATTGGAATTAATGGGAATATATGGGAATTAATGGGTATATAGTGGAATTAATGGGGAATATATGGGAATGAATGGGAAAATATGGGAATTAATGGGGAATATATGGGAATTAATGGGGAATATATGGGAATTCATGGGGAATATATGGGAATTAATGGGAATTAATGGGGAATATATGGGAATTAATGGGGAATATATGGGAATTATTGGGGAATATATGGGAATTAATGGGAATATATGGGAATGAATGGGAATATATGGGAATTAATGGGAATTCATGGGAATTCATGGGGAATATATGGGAATTAATGGGAATATATGGGAATTAATGGGGAATATTTGGGAATATATGGGAATGAATGGGAATATATGGGAATTATTGGGGAATATATGGGAATTAATGTGAATATATGGGAATTAATGGGGAATATATGGGAATTAATGGGAATATATGGGAATTATTGGGGAATATATGGGAATTAATGGGGAATATATGGGAATTAATGTGAATATATGGGAATTCATGTGAATATATGAGAATTAATGGGAATATATGGGAATTAATGGGGAATATATGGGAATTAATGGGAATTAATGGGGAATTAATGGGGAATATATGGGAATTAATGGGAATTAATGGGGAATATATGGGAATGAATTATGGAATGGATTAAGCAAAGCAATCAAACAATGTACTAATATGATCCACTTCAAGAAACTCTTCGAACTTAAAGTGTTTACAAAGTAATGTTGTAACAAATAATATTTCTATTAAATAGGCTTTACTTTGCATTTTAATTAACGTGGCATTATTTTTTGTATTTAGAAATAATAGTACCAACTTTTTTTCTTTTTTTTTTTTTTTTCTCCAACATTTGTGGCACTGGCGTGGCGCCCCCTGATGGACGGCGCCCTTAGCATTTGCCTATAAGGCCTATGCCACGGGCCGGCCCTGGCCAAAGGTATAGATGTGTGTGTCCAAGTTAAAGGAAACGTCAGGCTGTCTTCTTCTAATACATTTATTACAATCTTTGCAAGCTGGGTAACGTTTGCTGTGGTCCGGAACAACACGGCACACAAACAACTATCAGAAATGCAGCCAATATCACATACAGATAATGTGTCATGAGACATGCAAATATGAATTAAATACACAGAGGATATAAGTAAAGGACATTAAAAGATCTCAAATATAGCTACAAACAAGTCATAATGATGCAATATGTACATATAAGACCAGGCCTGGGCCCGCGGGCCACATCCGGACCTTTGTGCGTCCCTGTCCGGCCCGCGTGACGCCAATCATAAATTACAAAATACATTTTAAAAAGTATCTATGTCGAGTGTGCAATACAACGGTGCTGCTTTTGTTTTGAAAAGCGTTATTTGTATTACTTCCGCGTGGACGTATGCGCGCGTGCGTGATTGTGAGTGAATGTGAACGGCGGCAATCACAATTTACAAAATACATTTAAAAAAACATGTATGTCGTGCGCGCAATACAACTGTGCTGCTTTTATTTTGAAAAGTGTTATTTATGGGCGTATGTCTGGGTGTAACCTGGGAGTGAAGGTGCACAGAGACAAGTGATGAGACGCTAAAAAGAGAAAAGTTGATGAGGAATGGCGTGTTTCCAACAAGACATGGACTGCCAAGTATTTCTGTACAGAAATGAAAGGTAAAGCCGTGTGCTTAATTTGTGGTACACACGTTGCTGTGTTTAAAAAATATCATTTGAATCGCCACTACACGACGAAGCACGAGGAAAAACACCGGAATCTGTCCGATGAAGAGCTTGCAGGGAGGCTGATGCGTTGATGGTAAAACTGCAAACCCAACAAGGACTTTTTGCCAAATGTCACACCCCCAGAGATGCAGCCGTCAGGACAAGTTTCGTCATTTCTCACAAAATCGCCAAAAAAAGTAAGGCGTTTTCTGACGGAGAGTTCATTAAGGAGTGCTTATTGGACTCCGTTGCGCTGACATGCCAGGAGAAGCGGGGCGCATTTGACAACGTGTCACTCTCCCGACGCACTGTAACGAGGCGGGTTGAGACCATCGCTGGAATGTGCGATGTACGTGACACCGCCCAGCTGCTCATCTTCTTACGTGGGATAACTGCAGACTTTCAAGTCACGGAGGAGCTGGCAGCCATGCAGTCAATTAAAGAGACAACCACAGGTAATGACTTGTTCACATAGGTCAATGCGTGTTTGGACATGCCCGATGGGCGAGGAAAAAGCGGAGCGTTCATCCAATGACTGTCCTGTTTGGCTGCAGTGGAACAAATCCACTCTATGCTCCCCCATTGAAGTCAATGGACGCTCCGCTTCAACACTGTTAATGTTCAGGATTAGAAGAAAGCTTTAGTCAATGTAAACAGTACTTATTTGACCACTTAGTATTTTGCTTTACCTTTTAGAGGAAGCTGACCTTCGCTATTGTCTATTACCATTAAGTTGAATGTGCCTGTCTTGTCTTTTGTTGGGACCTACAAAGTGTTAATACTCTAAGTATTGTTCTTATCACACACTGGCCGTTTGATTGTAACGTGTTGAAATTGCCATGTAAAATTGCCATTGCTAATCGGCAGCATGTATATGGCATATCCAATGTGAATTAGCAACTAGCTAATTTTTTAAAGTGAAGCCTTAATTTAAAGCTCTTTCTATCAGGCACGCTTGCTTTGTTGGCATGAACAACTGCAATTAAAAATAAATAAATAAATAAAAAATAAATACACATATACATATATATATATATATATATATATATATATATATATATATATATATATATATATATATATATATATATATATATATATATATATATATATATATATATATACTTATATATATTTACATATATACATGCATATATATAAATATAATTATATACATATATATTTATATATATTTACATATATACATACATATATATAAATATAATTATATACATATATATATTTATTTATATATGTATTTATATATATATATTTATATATATAAATACTAATTGTATTGCATTTGTGGACCCCAGGAAGACTAGTGGGTTGTTGTGGCAACCAGCTAATAGGGTATCCTTAATAAAAATAAATAAATAAATGACTTAGAGGCAGTCCGCTATGAATACGCCTGTTTGCTGTCCCACGGGGGACATCATTTTTATCCGAGACCCCGCTGATTTGAATTATTATTGAGAATTTGATATTTATTTATGTATCTATACAAAGCACTGCGTGAGTTACATTCTTTATATATGCCACTGACGACTTCTTCGAGCTCTGTACACGTGTTCCCGCGTACGTACGACTTCTACTAAGTAGAGCATGGAGCAATACCGCCACCCAGCTGCAGGCTCGTGTATTGTTCCAACACGAGTACTAGAATGTAGACACAACCAATGAAGAGTGGGGCATAGCTGCAGAGTTGGGACCAATATGTCACCGATATTGTGTGTTTTAGGTCCCTAAAGTGTAGTTCTGTAAAGTCTCAGCAATGCATGCTAAAACAGAAGCATTAACATCCTCAAATAACTCCTATCTGCACAATCGTATGCATGGAGACACACACATTCCCCAAACAACCAGTCAGCCACAACTCCCACACACACACACACACACACACACACACACACACACACACACACACACACACAAACACAAATTCTTGTATTTGTTACCCACTTGAGACCTGAGAATAATGCCTACCTCTTTAGGACCAGCCTTTCTAGATATATAAAGATGTGTATTTACAACATTAATAATATATACATACTATGCAATTATAAAAAAAAGCTTTTTGCGAAAAAAAAGTTGAGAAAAAGGTCACAATTTCACAAGTAAAACTTAGAATTTTGGCATTTTTATAATGAAAGTCGTCATTTTACTCGACGCAAGTCAAAATTTGACAAGAAAAACTGAACATTTGTGCAATATTATGATACAAGTTGGAATTTTACTCAATAACAGTCGCAATTTTACAAGAAAAACTTAAAATTTTGTAAATTTTATATAAAGAGTCGTAATTTTATTAGACAAAAGTCACAATTTAATAAGAAAAATAATTTTTGGGGGGCAATATTATGGTAATAATCTGAATTTTACTCAGCAAAAATGATGACAAAAGTCATAATTTTACTTTTAAAAATCTCACTATTTTACAAGAACAACACAAAAGTTGGCAATATTGTGATAAAAGTGTGAATTTTACATGAAAAATGTCGCCATTTTGCATCAAAAAGTAATAATTTTACATAAAAAAGTAATAATTTTACGAGAAAATATTGCAATATTGCAGAAACGGAAAGAATATGAGAAATTGTCGCAGATTTTATAAGAAAAAAATCGACACATTATGAGAAAAAGACTGCTTTTAGTAAAAAAAATTAAGAATTTTTTTTTGTAATTGGTTTTAATCTTCATTATTCACTTTTATTATTATATTATTATTAAGTTATTACAGTATGTCTCTATATACATATTTATTTATTTTTTTAAAATTAATTTTGACCAAAGGGGGCACATTTCGATTTCTTACACACACTTGTTATTTCATATGTTGGCCAGAGGGGGACACTTTTAAAACCGACCCTTGTGAAAAATCCCTCCTTTTTGGGACCACCCTCATTTTGATAGATGTCACCAGCAGGGGTGCTAATGAGACATTGTCTATTAGATGCAATGTTATTGGGACCATGATTTATGTCATCACTTGTTCACACCTCCTCATATGGAAGATAATTTTCCTTCTTCATGTCTCAAGAAGGCTAGAAATACAAGAATACACACACACACATACACACTTTTGAGACCTCCGAAAAATGCCTCCCTCTTTAGACAACATTAATAATATATACTGTACATACTATGCAAACATAAAAAAGCTTGTTGTGAAAAAGGAGTTGGAATTTCACAAGAAAAACTTAGAATTGTGGCAGTATTATAATAAAAGTCGTCAGTTTACTCAACGCAAGTCAACATTTTACAAGAAAAACGGAATATGTGTGCAATAATATGATACAAATTGGAATTTTACTGAATAAAAGTCGCAATTTTACAACATTTTGGCAATTTTATAAAAAGAGTCATAATTTCACTCGACAAAAGTCACAATTTTATAAGACAAAAATTAAATGTTGGCAATATTATAGTAATAATCTGAATTTTACTCAGCAAAAATTATGACAAAAGTCATCATTTTACTCAAAAAAATTCACTATTTTACAAGAACAACAAAAAAGTTGGCAATATTGTGATAAAAGTCAAAATTGTACATGAAAAATGTTGCCATTTTGCATTAAAAAGTAATAATTTTACATAAAAAAGTAATAATTTTACGAGAAAATATTGCAATATTGCAGGAAACAGAAATAATATGAGAAATTGTCGCAAATTTTATAAGAAAAAATTCAACGCATTGTAAGAAAAAGACTGCTTTTAGTTAATTGTTTTTTTCTGAATTTTTTGTTTGTAATTGGTTTTTAATCTTCATTGTTTACTTCAAGTTATTACAGTATGTCTCTATATAAATTTGTATTTATTGTTTCTAATTAATTTTGGGCAAAGGGGGCGCATTTCAATTTCTAATGTAAAAAAATTCCTCCTTTTTGGGACCACCCTCATTTCGATAGATGTCACCAGCAGGGGTGCTAATGAGACATTCTCTATTTGATGCAATGTTATTGGGACCATGATTTATGTCATCACTTGTTCACACCTCCTCATATGGAAGATACTTTTCCTTCTTCATGTCTCAAGAAGGCTAGAAATACAAGAATACACACACACACACACACATTCATGTATTTTTTACTTTTTTGAGACCTCCGAAAAATGCCTCCCTCTTTAGACAACATGAATAATATAAACATACTATGCAAACATAAAAAAGCTTATTGTGAAAAACGAGTTGGAATTTCACAACAAAAAGGTCACAATTTCACAAGAAAAACTTTGAATTGTGGCATTTTTATAATAAAAGTCATAATTTTACTCAACGCAAGTCAAAATATTACAAGAAAAAAGGAATATTTGTGCAATATTATGATAAAAGTTGGAATTTTACTCAATAACAGTCGCAATTTTACAACAAAAGCTTAACATTTTGGCAATTTTATGAAAAGAGTCGTAATTTTACTCGACAAAAGTCACAATTTTGTAAGAAAACTTTAAAATTTTGGGCAATATTATAATAATAAATAGGAATTTTTTTGGCAAAAGTAAGACCAAAGTCAAAATGTTACTCCAAAAATGTCACCGTTTTACAAGAACAACCAAAAAAATTGGCAATGTTATGATAAAAGTCATAATTTGTTATGACAAATGTCACCATTTTGCATTAAAAAGTAATCATTTTACATAAAAAAAGTAATAATTTTATGAGAAAACAGAAAGAATATGAGAAATTGTTGCAAATTTTATAAGTAAAAATTCGACACATTGTGAGAAAAAGACTGCTTTTAGTAAAAAAAAATGTATGTTTGTAATTGGTTTTAATCTTCATTATTTACTTCAAGTTATTACAGTACGTCTCTATATACATATTTATTTTATTTTTTTAATTAATTTTGGCCAAAAGGGGGCGCATTTCACTTTCTTACACACACTTGTTATTTCATATGTTGACCAGAGGGGGAGCACTTTTAAAAGCGACACACAGTCAATTTAAAAAAATCCCTCCTTATTGAGAGCACCCTCATTTTGACCAGCAGGGGTGCTAATGAGACATTGTCTATTAGATGCAATGTTATTGGGACCATGATTTATGTCATCACTCGTTCACACCTCCTCATATGGAAGATACTTTTCCTTCTTCATGTTTTACTTTCTTGAGACCTCTGAAAAATGCCTCCCTCTTTAGACAACATTAATAATATATACATAATATGCAAACATAAAAAAGCTTGTTGTGAAACACAAGTTGGAATTTCACAACAAAAAGGTCACAATTTCACAAGAAAAACTTTGAATTGGGGCAATTTTATAATAAAAGTCGTCATTTTACTCAACGCAAATCCAAATTTTACAAGAAAAAGGGAATATTTGTGCAATATTATGATAAAAGTTGGAATTTTACTCAATAACAGTCGCAATTTTACAACAAAAGCTTAACATTTTGGCAATTTTATGAAAAGGTTCGTAATTTTACTCGACAAAAGTCACAATTTTATAAGAAAAAAATTAAATGTTGGCAATATTATAGTAATAATCTGAATTTTACTCAGCAAAAATTATGACAAAAGTCATAATTTTACTTTAAAAAATCTCACTATTTTACAAGAACAACAAAAAAGTTGGCAATATTGTGATAAAAGTGTGAATTTTACATGAAAAATGTCGCCATTTTGCATTAAAAAGTAATAATTTTACATAAAAAAAGAAATAATTTTACGAGAAAACATTGCAATATTGCAGGAAACAGAAAGAATATGTGAAATTGTCGCAGATTTTATAAGAAAAAAATCGACACATTGTGAGAAAAAGACTGCTTTTGGTTAAAAAAAGAGAAAAAAAATTCAGAAGTTTTTGTTTAAAATTGGTTTTAATCTTCATTATTTACTTCAACTTATTACAGTATGTCTCTATATACATATTTATTTATTTTTGTAAATTAATTTTGGCCAAAGGGGGCGCATTTCAATTTCTTACACACACTTGTTATTTCATATGTTGGCCA
>NC_084737.1:2709353-2726853 GCF_033978785.1 Entelurus aequoreus
AACGGACGTGACTAGGTTGGTAGAAGCTGGGGATCGAACCAGGAACCCTCAGGTTGCTGGCACGGCCACTCTCCCAACAGCGCCACGCTTTCCCCATATATAATATATATATACTGTATATCAGGGGTGTCCAAACTTTTTCCACTGAGGGCCGTACACGGAAAAATGTAAGCATGCGGGGGCCATTTTGATATTTTTCATTTTCAAACCTTAACAAAATGTATGGATTTTTTTTTTACCTTTATGGCTCCCGGGGACTATAAAGGGTCTCAGTCATTAAACTGTTAAAAATAAGTCAAATTATTATTTTTTATTTAATGCTTACAGTAAATCTCTATATCAACTTGAGGTTGATATAAAGTTAAAAAAAAAAGGTTTTCTGTCAAAGACTTCTTTGTTTTTTATAGTAAAACTGAAATATGCAGTATTTAGTAATTGGAGCCCTAAAAGATCAATAATGCAGGACACCATTGATTTTAATTATTTAATATTTTTGAGTAATCACAGTGAAAAGTTAAATAAAATCCTACTAAATATATTTGAGATCCAAAAGCTCCCCCACTCATAAAGTGATACATTTTTATTAGTTTTTTTTTACTTTTCACACTTAAATTACAAGATCAACTTCAGATATATCTGTCCATTTTACATTTGAACTATTATTTTGTTTGTTTTATGCTCTTTTGTCAAAGAAAACTTGGATGTTTTTATATGGCAACCACACAATATATGCAATATTTTTTCCACATAAAACATTTTAATGTAGAGATGTGTTAAAATGTAATATCGGAAATTATCGTTATCGTTTTTTTTATTATCAGTATTGTTTTTTTTTGTGGTTTTTTTAATAAATCCACATAAAAAACACAAGATATACTTACAATTAGTTCACCAACCCAAAAAACCTCCCTCCCCCATTTACACTCATTCACAAAAAAGGGTTGTTTCTTTCTGTTATTAATATTCTGGTTCCTACATTATATATCAATATATATCAATACAGTCTGCAAGGGATACAGTCCGTAAGCACACATGATTGTGCGTGCTGCTGCTCCACTAATAGTACTAACCTTTAACAGTTAATTTTACAAATTTTCATTAATTACTAGTTTCTATGTAACTGTTTTTATATTGTTTTACTTTCTTTTTTATTCAAGAAAATGTTTTTAATTTATTTATCTTATTTTATTTGATTAATTTTTTTAAAAAGTACCTTATCTTCCACGACTGTATATATCGGTTGATATCGGTATCGGTTGATATCGGTATCGGTAATTAAAGAGTTGGACAATATCGGCATATCGGATATCGGCAAAAAGCCATTATCGGACATCCCTATTTTAAAGTGATATTTTTAAAGTAATAATTCATTATAACATAGATTTTTAGTCTTTTTTTTTTTTTTACTGGCAAAAAAAAGAAAAATAAGGACAAAAGGGAAAAAAAAACAGCCTGCATGGCAGCTTTGTGTCAACATTGCAACTTTTTCTTGTTAGATTTCACCTCATTCCACTTTTTTTTAAATGTTTTTTGAAATTTTTGCAATACCGTATTTCCTTGAATTGGCGCCGGGAATATAGTATTCGCCTGCCTAGAATTACAGCCGGGTCAAACTCGTTCCGCAAAATAATTAGCGCATGCTTGGCACTTCCGCCGGGTCAAATATGAGTCATTAAATGACTCCCGCCTCCAGGTGGTAGAGGGCGCTAGTGATCCTTCTTGCGACTACCAGTACTGCAGGAGACTGGTACTGCAGAAGAAGACAACAAGCAGCAAGCATGCAGCAATTGTTTGCTTGCACTTTTAACATGGAGGATTACATATCTAAAATAAAACCGTTTTCTAAACTGGACTTTCAATCGAAGCAGGAGGTAATAATTAAAGGAATATCTCCAGAGACTTTTAAAATTGAAGAAAGATGAGAAAGACTGCCTTTGATCAGAAGCAGCTGCACATGGACCCATCTACAAGTAAAGGTAAGATCATAATAACGTTTTTTTTATTAAATGTGTTTTTAATGATAAGGTATGCGCCGGAGTGAGAAGAGGTTTTAAAATAATTAGAGCATGCTTGCTCATTCCGCATGGTTTAGGTAACCGCAGGAGTGAGAAGAGGTTTTAAATTAATTAGCGCCCCTGCGGCTATTCAAGGAAATACGGTATTATCAATTTTGCAATTTTTTGCAGAATGTGTGGCGGGCCGGTAAACAATTAGCTGCGGGCCGCAAATGGCCCCCGGGCCGCACTTTGGACACCGATGGCTTAAACCAAAAATAAACAAAAGGTGAGTGCCCCTAAGAAAAGGCATTGAAGCTTAGGGAAGGCTATGCAGAACCAAACTAAAACTGAACTGGCTACAAAGTCAACAAAAACAGAATGCTGGACGACAGCAAAGACTTACTGTGGAGCAAAGACGGCGTCCACAAAGTACATCCGAACATGACATGACAATCAACAATGTCCCCACAAAAAAGGATGAAAACAACTGAAATATTCTTGATTGCTAAAACAAAGTAGATGTGGGAAATATCGCTCAAAGGTAATAATTCATTATAACATAGATTTTTAGTCTTTTTTTTTTTTTTTAACAATGGCAAAAAAAAGAAAAATAAGGACAAAAGGAAAAAAAAAACAGCCTGCATGGCAGCTTTGTGTCAACATTGCAACTTTTTCTTGTTAGATTTCACCTCATTCCACTTTTTTTAAATGTTTTTTTTAATTTTTGCAATATTATCAATTTTGCAATTTTTGCAGAATATGTGGCGGGCCGGTAAACAATTAGCTGCGGGCCGCAAATGGCCCCCGGGGCCGCACTTTGGACACCGCTGGCTTAAACCAAAAATAAACAAAAGGTGAGTGCCCCTAAGAAAAGGCATTGAAGCTTAGGGAAGGCTATGCAGAACGAAACTAAAACTGAACTGGCTACAAAGTCAACAAAAACAGAATGCTGGACGACAGCAAAGACTTACTGTGGAGCAAAGACGGCGTCCACAAAGTACATCCGAACATGACATGACAATCAACAATGTCCCCACAAAGAAGGATGAAAACAACTGAAATATTCTTGATTGCTAAAACAAAGTAGATGTGGGAAATATCGCTCAAAGGTAATAATTCATTATAACATAGATTTCTAGTCTTTTTTTTTTTTTTTAACAATGGCAAAAAGAAGAAAAATAAGGACAAAAGGAAAAAAAAACAGCCTGCATGGCAGCTTTGTGTCAACATTGCAACTTTTTCTTGTTAGATTTCACCTCATTCCACTTTTTTAAAATGTTTTTTGAAATTTTTGCAATATTATCAATTTTGCAATTTTTGCAGAATGTGTGGCGGGCCGGTAAACAATTAGCTGCGGGCCACAAATGGCCCCCGGGGCCGCACTTTGGACACCGATGGCTTAAACCAAAAATAAACAAAAGGTGAGTGCCCCTAAGAAAAGGCATTGAAGCTTAGGGAAGGCTATGCAGAACCAAACTAAAACTGAACTGGCTACAAAGTCAACAAAAACAGAATGCTGGACGACAGCAAAGACTTACTGTGGAGCAAAGACGGCGTCCACAATGTACATCCGAACATGACATGACAATCAACAATGTCCCCACAAAGAAGGATGAAAACAACTGAAATATTCTTGATTGCTAAAACAAAGTAGATGTGGGAAATATCGCTCAAAGGTAATAATTCATTATAACATAGATTTCTAGTCTTTTTTTTTTTTTAACAATGGCAAAAAAAAGAAAAATAAGGACAAAAGGGGAAAAAAAACAGCCTGCATGGCAGCTTTGTGTCAACATTGCAACTTTTTCTTGTTAGATTTCACCTCATTCCACTTTTTTTAAATGTTTTTTGAAATGTTTGCAATATTATCAATTTTGCAATTTTTGCAGAATGTGTGGCGGGCCGGTAAACAATTAGCAGCGGGCCGCAAATGGCCCCAGGGCCGCGCTTTGGACACAGCTGGCTTAAACCAAAAATAAACAAAAAGTGAGTGCCCCTAAGAAAAGGCATTGAAGCTTAGGGAAGGCTATGCAGAACCAAACTAAAACTGAACTGGCTACAAAGTCAACAAAAACAGAATGCTGGACGACAGCAAAGACTTACTGTGGAGCAAAGACGGCGTCCACAAAGTACATCCGAACATGACATGACAATCAACAATGTCCCCACAAAGAAGGATGAAAACAACTGAAATATTCTTGATTGCTAAAACAAAGTAGATGTGGGAAATATCGCTCAAAGGTAATAATTCATTATAACATAGATTTCTAGTCTTTTTTTTTTTTTAACAATGGCAAAAAAAAGAAAAATAAGGACAAAAGGGGAAAAAAAACAGCCTGCATGGCAGCTTTGTGTCAACATTGCAACTTTTTCTTGTTAGATTTCACCTCATTCCACTTTTTTTAAATGTTTTTTGAAATGTTTGCAATATTATCAATTTTGCAATTTTTGCAGAATGTGTGGCGGGCCGGTAAACAATTAGCAGCGGGCCGCAAATGGCCCCAGGGCCGCGCTTTGGACACAGCTGGCTTAAACCAAAAATAAACAAAAAGTGAGTGCCCCTAAGAAAAGGCATTGAAGCTTAGGGAAGGCTATGCAGAACCAAACTAAAACTGAACTGGCTACAAAGTCAACAAAAACAGAATGCTGGACGACAGCAAAGACTTACTGTGGAGCAAAGACGGCGTCCACAAAGTACATCCGAACATGACATGACAATCAACAATGTCCCCACAAAGAAGGATGAAAACAACTGAAATATTCTTGATTGCTAAAACAAAGTAGATGTGGGAAATATCGCTCAAAGGTAATAATTCATTATAACATAGATTTTTAGTCTTTTTTTTTTTTTTAACAATGGCAAAAAAAAGAAAAATAAGGACAAAAGGAGAAAAAAAAACAGCCTGCATGGCAGCTTTGTGTCAACATTGCAACTTTTTCTTGTTAGATTTCACCTCATTCCACTTTTTTAAAATGTTTTTTTAAATTAAATTTTTAAAATATTATCAATTTTTGCAGAATGTGTGGCGGGCCGGTAAACAATTAGCTGCGGGCCGCAAATGGCCCCCGGGCCGCACTTTGGACACCTCTGGCTTAAACCAAAAATAAACAAAAGGTGAGTACCCCTAAGAAAAGGCATTGAAGCTTAGGAAAGGCTATGCAGAACCAAACTAAAACTGAACTGGCTACAAAGTCAACAAAAACAGAATGCTGGATGACAGCAAAGACTTACTGTGGAGCAAAGACGGCGTCCACAATGTACATCCCAACATGACATGACAATCAACAATGTCCCCACAAAGAAGGATGAAAACAACTGAAATATTCTTGATTGCTAAAACAAAGTAGATGTGGGAAATATCGCTCAAAGGTAATAATTCATTATAACATAGATTTTTAGTCTTTTTTTTTTATTTTTAACAATGGCAAAAAAAAGAAAAATAATGACAAAAGGAGAGAAAAAAACAGCCTGCATGGCTGCTTTGTGTCAACTTTTTCTTGTTAGATTTCACCTCATTCCACTTTTTTTAAATGTTTTTTTAAATTTTTGCAATATTGTCAATTTTGCAATTTTTGCAGAATGTCTGGCGGGCCGGTAAACAATAGCTGCGGGCCGCAAATGGCCCCCGGGGCCGCACTTTGGACACCGCTGCTGTATATAGTATATATTATTTTTGTGTTTTTATTTCTAGTTTTTTTGTTTTGTTTGTTTTTTTTTTTTTTACAACAAATTGTAACTCAAGATGGCCCCCCGAGTCAAAAAGAGCCCCATAAAGTAACTCCACATTATAATAACCTCAATGACCTGAATCTTAGAGCTCTCAAATTCCATGTGGTTGACACAACCTTTAAAGACCCCAAATTGCTTTATGATGCCCACCCCTTCTCGCACTCCCCCCCCCCCCCCCCCCCCTCCGCTGGGCTCCAAATCGCCCGTAGACAAATTACGTCTGCGTAGAAAAAGTCGTCAGAACCTGGGGTGTGGATGCAGAACGCAGAGAGCCATGTCGGTTTTGTATGACGAACATCAAACTCTTGCCATGAGAAGTTTCTAATAGTCTCCCCCGAAATAGTTTGCAGGCCTTTCTTCTGGCGTGTGCAATTAGAAAGACAGGCCTGAGCGGTGTGTCATGTTGGGTGGGGTCTCGCAGAGGAACATTCTCATTCGGATGCCCCTCGTAGCAAAGAGCCGCAGACATTTTTCCACTGGTTCTGTGTCGTAAAGTTTGTTTATCAGATGTGTTGGACACATATGAATCTCATTGTGGATAAATATAACCATGAAGACGCTCACACACGCAATCCAGATGTGTCCCCACAGCGAGTTACCTTCATTTGAAAAATACTCCGATGCCGACATCGGACTGATTAGTGTTGTAGCAAACAGTCCCACTTAAAACACTTTGACTGAACTCTGCGTCACACTTACTGTCTCACACACGGGAAGATGTCTTCAGATGTGGCCGTCATGCAATGATTAGTGTGCCTGATGATGATTCTCTGCGTTTCCACGTCTCCTCCTCTGTTTTGGTTACCAGCTTAGTCTGCTCAGCCTCACTCATCAGCACTGCAGGACAAAAAACTCTTCACTATAGAAACAATTGTTAACCTTCTTGCATCCATCCATTTTCTTCCGCTTATCCGAGGTCGGGTCGCGGGGGCAGTAGCCTAAGCAGGGAAGCCCAGACTTCCCTCTCCCCAGCCACTTCGTCCAGCCCCTCCCGGGGGATCCCGAGGCGTTCCCAGGCCAGCCGGGAGACATAGTCTTCCCAACGTCTTCCCCTTGGCCTCCTGCCGGTTGGACGTGCCCTAAACACCTCCCTAGGGAGGCGTTCGGGTGGCATCCTGACCAGGTGCCCGAACCACCTCATCTGGCTCCTCTCCATGTGGAGGAGCAGCGGCTTTACTTTGAGCTCCTCCCGAATGACAGAACCTCTCACCCGATCTCTAAGGGAGAGACCCACCACCCGGCGGAGGAAACTCATTTGGGCCGTTTGTACCCGTGATCTTGTCTTTTCGGTCATAACCCAAAGCTCATGACCATAGGTGAGGATGGGAACGTAGATCCACCGGTAAATTGAGAGCTTTGCCTTCCGGCTCAGCTCCTTCTTCACCACAACGGATCGATACAGCGTCCGCATTACTGAAGACTCCGCACCGATCCGCCTGTCGATCTCACCATCCACTCTTCCCTCACTCGTGAACAAGACTCCGAGGTACTTGAACTCCTCCACTTGGGGCAAGATCTCCTCCCTAACTTGGAGATGACACTCCACCCTTTCTCTCCTGCTGGCCCCAGTATGGAGTGGACACACACTATTATGTTAGATCCACTATGAACTGGACTCTCACTATTATTTTAGATCCACTGTGGACTGGACTCTCACACTATTATGTTAGATCCACTATGGACTGGACTCTCACTATTATGTTAGATCCACTATGGACTGGACTCTCACTATTATGTTAGATCCACTATGGACTCTCACTATTATGTTAGATCCACTATGGACTGGATTTTCACTATTATGTTAGATCAACTATGGACTGGACTCTCACTATTATGTTAGATCAACTATGGACTGGACTCTCACTATTATGTTAGATCCACTATGGACTGGACTCTCACACTATTATGTTAGATCCACTATGGACTGGACTCTCACTATTATGTTAGATCCACTATGGACTGGACTCTCACACTATTATGTTAGATCCACTATGGACTGGACTCTCACAATATTATGTTAGATCCACTATGGACTGGACTCTCACACTATTATGTTAGATCCACTATGGACTGGACTCTCACACTATTATGTTAGATCCACTATGGACTGGACTCTCACAATATTATGTTAGATCCACTATGGACTGGACTCTCACACTATTATGTTAGATCCACTATGGACTGGACTCTCACACTATTATGTTAGATCCACTATGGACTGGACTCTCACAATATTATGTTAGATCCACTATGGACTGGACTCTCACACTATTATGTTATTTCGGCCGTTTGTACCCGTGATCTTGTCCTTTCGGTCATAACCCAAAGCTCATGACCATAGGTGAGGATGGGAACGTAGATCGACCGGTAAATTGAGAGCTTTGCCTTCCGGCTCAGCTCCTTCTTCACCACAACGGATCGATACAGCGTCCGCATTACTGAAGACGCCGCACCGATCCGCCTGTCCATCTCACCATCCACTCTTCCCTCACTCGTGAACAAGACTCCGAGGTACTTGAACTCCTCCACTTGGGGCAAGATCTCCTCCCTAACTTGGAGATGACACTCCACCCTTTCTCTCCTGCTGGCCCCAGTATGGACTGGACACACACTATTATGTTAGATCCACTATGAACTGGACTCTCACTATTATTTTAGATCCACTGTGGACTGGACTCTCACACTATTATGTTAGATCCACTATGGACTGGACTCTCACTATTATGTTAGATCCACTATGGACTGGACTCTCACTATTATGTTAGATCCACTATGGACTCTCACTATTATGTTAGATCCACTATGGACTGGATTTTCACTATTATGTTAGATCAACTATGGACTGGACTCTCACTATTATGTTAGATCAACTATGGACTGGACTCTCACTATTATGTTAGATCCACTATGGACTGGACTCTCACACTATTATGTTAGATCCACTATGGACTGGACTCTCACTATTATGTTAGATCCACTATGGACTGGACTCTCACACTATTATGTTAGATCCACTATGGACTGGACTCTCACAATATTATGTTAGATCCACTATGGACTGGACTCTCACACTATTATGTTAGATCCACTATGGACTGGACTCTCACACTATTATGTTAGATCCACTATGGACTGGACTCTCACAATATTATGTTAGATCCACTATGGACTGGACTCTCACACTATTATGTTAGATCCACTATGGACTGGACTCTCACACTATTATGTTAGATCCACTATGGACTGGACTCTCACACTATTATGTTATTTCGGCCGTTTGTACCCGTGATCTTGTCCTTTCGGTCATAACCCAAAGCTCATGACCATAGGTGAGGATGGGAACGTAGATCGACCGGTAAATTGAGAGCTTTGCCTTCCGGCTCAGCTCCTTCTTCACCACAACGGATCGATACAGCGTCCGCATTACTGAAGACGCCGCACCGATCCGCCTGTCCATCTCACCATCCACTCTTCCCTCACTCGTGAACAAGACTCCGAGGTACTTGAACTCCTCCACTTGGGGCAAGATCTCCTCCCTAACTTGGAGATGGGACTCCACCCTTTCCCGGGCGAGAACCATGGACTCTGACTTAGAGGTGCTGATTCTCATCCCAGTTGCTTCACACTCTGCTGCGAACCGATCCAGTGAGAGTTGAAGATCCTGGCCAGATGAAACCATCAGGACCACATCATCTGCAAAAAGCAGAGACCTAATCCTGCAGCCACCAAACCGGATCCCCCTCAACGCCCTGACTGCGCCTAGAAATTCTGTCCATAAAAGTTCAGAACAGAATGGGTGACAAAGGGCAGCCTTGGCGGAGTCCAACCCTCACTGGAAACGTGTCCGACTTACTGCCGGCAATGCGGACCAAGCTCTGACACTGATCATACAGGGAGCGGACCGCCACAATCAGAGGGTCCGATACCCCATACTCTCTGAGCACTCCCCACAGGACTTCCCGAGGGACACGGTCGAATGCCTTCTCCAAGTCCACAAAACACATGTAGACTGGTTGGGCAAACTCCCATGCACCCTCAAGGACTCTGCCGAGAGTATAGAGCTGGTCCACAGTTCCACGACCAGAACGAAAACCACACTGTTCCTCCTGAATCCGAGGTTGAAGGTGCATTGCCATGAATCATAAAAATAAGACACGTTCTTACTTCAGCTAAGGCTAAGAATGTGTTTAGTGACTTGTGGTGGTTCAAACAAACAACAGAGCTTTTTCGGTTTTCGTGTGGGCATTTTGTCATTTGGACTACAAATGCTCAAACATCAAATAAAATGGCGCACTCACCTTTTGGTAAGTTTACCATATACAGAGATAGCCGCAGACGTCACAGGTCTAAAAAAAACATCATAAAAGGTACAAATTCCAAACGGCATTTTCCGGACTTATGAAGATCCCAAATACACAAAAGCAGCTTCCATCAGGTTCAAAAAAACTCCCCAGACTTCTTCTGTTTGTTTGAAGTTGTCACTACTGCCACAAGTGGTGGCAAAGCGTATTACAACTGCGACCCATACGGACCACAGATGAGAAGCAGATATTTGTTGGCGGCCCTCCAACAATGGGCCCCCGGCCCTGTGGTTAAAGAACACTGCCTTGAAGGTTTTCACCAAATGGCTCGTCGTAAATTAAAAACACAAACAGTATGTTTAACCTCCCCCAAGTCAGTCAAAGATCATCCATATGAGAGTCTCTTGGTTTTTTTAGGAATCTGCTGCAAAAATGTTAATTCTCGCCCAACTTTTTAACTGAGTTGGTGTACCAGTCTGATATAGTTGTTGTATTATTCTCTCTATAGACTCATTCATTTACTTGCCGGTTTCCTTTTGACAGCTGCTTACTCTCTGCTGGAACACAATTCCAGCTACACTTTTGTTAAAGTGTACTGAGCAATTATTATTTAGTTTTACTATTTTATATTCGAGCTAGCTCAGCGGTTAGCATGGCTTCATGCTAAGCAATATCATCCCTACAAGGCTTGTAGGGATGATATATCCTCTGTGTTTTTTCTGACCTAACGTGTATGTATATATATATACACTACCGTTCAAGCCCTGTGATGAGGTGGCGACTTGTCCAGGGTGTACCCCGCCTTCCGCCCGATTGTAGCTGAGATAGGCTCCAGCGCCCCCCGCGACCCCGAAGGGAATAAGCGGTAGAAAATGGTTGGATGGATGGATGGACTACCGTTCAAAAGTTTGGGGTCACCCAAACAATTTTGTGGAACAGCCTTCATTTCTAAGAACAAGAATAGACTGTCGAGTTTCAGATGAAAGTTCTCTTTTTCTGGCCATTTTGAGCGTTTAATTGACCCCACAAATGTGATGCTCCAGAAACTCAATCTGCTCAAAGGAAGGTCAGTTTTGTAGCTTCTGTAACGAGCTAAAGTGTTTTCAGATGTGTGAACATGATTGCACAAGGGTTTTCTAATCATCAATTAGCCTTCTGAGCCAATGAGCAAACACATTGTACCATTAGAACACTGGAGTGATAGTTGCTGGAAATGGGCCTCTATACACCTATGTAGATATTGCACCAAAAACCAGACATTTGCAGCTAGAATAGTCATTTACCACATTAGCAATGTATAGAGCAGGGGTCACCAACGTGGTGCCCGCGGGCACCAGGTAGCCCGTAAGGACCAGATGAGTAGCCTGCTGGCCTGTTCTAAAAATAGCTCAAATAGCAGCACTTACCAGTGAGCTGCCTCTATTTTTTTAAATTGTATTTATTTACTAGCAAGCTGGTCTCGCTTTGCCTGACATTTTTAAATCTAAGAGAGACAAAACTCAAATAGAATTTGAAAATCCAAGAAAATATTTTAAAGACTTGGTCTTCACTTGTTTAAATAAATTCATACATTTTTTACTTTGCTTCTTATAACTTTTAGAAAGACAATTTTAGAGAAAAAATACAACCTTAAAAATGATTTTAGGATTTTTAAACACATATACCTTTTTACCTTTTAAATTCCTTCCTCTTCTTTCCTGACAATTTAAATCAATGTTCAAGTATTTTTTTATTTTTTTTTAAATGTAAAGAATAATAAATACATTTTAATTTAATTCTTCATTTTAGCTTCTGTTTTTTCGACGAAGAATATTTGTGAAATATTTCTTCAAACTTATTATGATTAAAATTTTAAAAAAAATTCTGGCAAATCTAGAAAATCGGTAAAATCAAATTTAAATCTTATTTCAAAGTATTTAGAATTTCTTTTAAAATTTTTGTTCTGGAAAATCTAGAAGAAATAATGATTTGTCTTTGTTAGAAATATAGCTTGGTCCAATTTGTTATATATTCTAACAAAGTGCAGATTGGATTTTAACCTATTTAAAACATGTCATCAAAATTCTAAAATTAATCTTAATCAGGAAAAATTACTAATGATGTTCCATAAATTATTTTTTTAATTTTTTCAAAAAGATTCAAATTAGCTAGTTTTTGTCTTCTTTTTTTCGGTTGAATTTTGAATTTTAAAGAGTCGAAATTGAAGATAAACTATGTTTCAAAATTTAATTGTCATTTTTTTCATGTTTTCTCCTCTTTTAAACCGTTCAATTAAGTGTAAATATCATTAATTATTAATAATAACATAGAGTTAAAGGTAAATTGAGCAAATTGGCTATTTCCGGGAATTTATTGAAGTGTGTATCAAACTGGTAGCCCTTCGCATTAATCACTACCCAAGAAGTAGCTCTTGCTTTCAAAAAGGTTGGTGACCCCTGGTATAGAGTGTATAAGTGTATTACACTTATCATTACACCATGTACCAAATAAAATAGCTTCGAGGTCGGTAAGCACAACCAAAAGTATTCTGTACATTAGGCCCACCGGGTCATAAGGCACACTGTCGAGTTTTGAGAAAATGAAAGAATTTGAAGTGCGCCTTATAGTCCGTAAAATACACTTAGTTCCTTTTGTCCCACATCTCTTTAAGAATGTGTCGGAGGTTCTTGTGGCCTGCAACACGGGTGACTCAATGATTGATCCCATGAAAAGGGTGGGAACTTCCCTTCAAAGCCACTGCGAATGAACCCAAATGTAAACACTTGAACAACCAACTTGAAGAGGTCAGCATATATTAATGTATTATTATCATTATTATTATTAATCGTGGAATGTGTGGATTTGACGGGTCAAACATTGAAGTTTTTTGAGAGAAAGTGTGGTGGATGAAGATCAATGTAGCGGAAAAGGTTCTATTGAGTGAAAGCAAGAAGAACGAGAAGGACAGAAAGAGGTTGGAGGGAGGCGGCCACCCCGATGGGCTCCAGACCTCTCCATGCCAACAGCTGCTCCTGCTTTGTGGGTCACATATGCAGCTTTGTTAAAAAAAGAGGCTGGGAACCTCTTTTAAACTTGACCTACTTAAGGAATATACATGTAGATGACATGCAATACTCACACATTGTTTTGTCCTTTTACTGCATTAGTACTTGCTGAAAGACAACACCATCAAGCTAACTTGGAGTACGAGACATAGAACATACCCTAGATCAGGCCTGGGCAATTATTTTGACTCGGGGGGCCAAATTTAGAGAAAAAAATGTGTCTAGGGGCCGATATATCTATTATATCTATATAGCCTACGGTGACAGCCAAAATATCTACTAACGTTACTTACCGCCATGTACTTCCTCAAATTTGATGTTGAGTTCATGTAAGCTTAAGCTTGTTGTTGTTTGCCGCGGAAACTTTATGTCTAGTTAATCATGTGACCGCCTGGCTCTGTTTGATTGGTGAAACGGAGTCCAACGTCACCAGTGACTGCATTTGATTGGTGAAATGGAGTCAAACGTCACCAGTGACTGCATTTGATTGGTGAAATGGAGTCAAACGTCACCAGTGACTGCATTTGATTGGTGAAATGGAGTCAAACGTCACCAGTGACTGCATTTGATTGGTGAAACGGAGTCAAACGTCACCAGTGACTGCATTTGATTGGTGGAACGGAGTCAAACGTCACCAGTGACTGTATTTGATTGGTGGAACGGAGTCAAACGTCACCAGTGACTGCATTTGATTGGTGGAACGGAGTCAAACGTCACCAGTGACTGCATTTGATTGGTGAAACGCAGGCATGGAATAAATCCTACTTTGAAGGTCTGTCTGACAAAGCAAGACCAACAAAGCGTGCATTAACAGATGGATAAAAATCAGTAGCGAGTAGCGAGCTGAATGTAGATAAATGGAGCGGAGTAAAAGTAGCGTTTCTTCTCTATAAATATACTCTAGTAAAAGTAAAAGTATGTTGCATTAAAACTACTCTAAGAAGTACAATTTATCCCAAAAGTTACTCAAGTAGATGTAACGGAGTAAATGTAGCGCGTTACTACCCACCTCTGGTCCTAACGTATATTCTGCTCTACCCCAGTATTGAGCACCGTATAACGGATAAACCACAAAAACCTTGACTATATATATATATATATATATATATATATATATGTATATATATATATATATATATATATATATATATATATATATATATATATATATATATATATATATATATATATATATATATATATATATATATATATATATATATCAACTACTCGTCAGACAGCGATAATTGCTTTCAGTAGAGGGGAAGTAAGTCTTCCGGGTTTTAGCTATTCCCTTTCACACAGCTACCATCCTAGCTATGTTACAACCTAGAAAGCTAGCAAATGTGTGGCTGGACTCCGACCCACAAACACATGTCGGTGCTATTCAGACAGAACAGCGACCCGAGGCTTGAACCTTTTGTATACCACACAGATCCCGTCCGTCTCTGACGTTACCTCCAAAGGTGTACAATTGCCTTGTCCACTTCGTACTCTTCATCCACTCCAAGAAAGAACCTGGTACTCTATGACTTAAGTGTACCATATGTCTTTGTGTTCTTTCAGTTCTTGTGTCAGACCCACAAAAGGTTTCCGAAAAATGTATTAATCAATCATCAATCAATCATATACTTTATTAGTCCCCCAGGGGGAAATCAGGCTTTCAGCAGTAGTTTGAATGTATCTCATCCATATGGTGGGCGATTTGTACGTTAATGTTCACAAGGTGTAATACAAAGGTTAAGTCTTTTGGTTTTGTCCCCTTATTCAGTAGCTTTCTTACTTTCCTGCAAGACTGTACTCGTCCAGCACATGTGCAGAGCTATAAACTTGGTAGCGTTTGACAGCGGTGCGATACCAATTCATCTCGGAAGTACAAAACCATCTGGGAGGAGACATGCTTTTCTGATTGGGATCATTAAAAGGACATCAAGTAGTGGATGTGTGGCCGCAGCGACAGCACCTGTGGGACTTGTAAAATACAGACATGGAGATTGATGTAAAACTCTAAAACGGCCAGCAATTTTCTCATTATTTAGCCATCAAAATCTCAGATTTTTTTTTTGTCCACAAGGAAGTTGGATAAAGAGAGCACAAGTCAGCCAAAACTCAGCTCAGTGTGGATTATGGGCTTCTGTCATGGTGGCCTTCCCCTTTGAAAAAAGGCCGTCTCGTTGAGGAAGATTACATTTGGAATTATTTGTCCCAGAGTCCAAACTGTCGCCATCATAAAATCTTAAGTATAAGCAGAAGTAAATCCGTCCATCCATCCATTTTTTACCGCTTGTCCCTCTCGGGGTCGCAAGCGTGGTCGGAATCATCGTAATAATTGTGTTATATATATATATATATATATATATATATATATATATATATATATATATATATATATATATATATATATATATAGTATATATATATATATATATATATATATATATATATATATATATATATATATACTACCGTTCAAAAGTTTGGGGTCACCCAAACAATTTTGTGGAATAGCCTTCATTTCTAAGAACAAGAATAGACTGTCGAGTTTCAGATGAAAGTTCTCTTTTTCTGGCCATTTTGAGCGTTTAATTGACCCCACAAATGTGATGCTCCAAAAACTCAATCTGCTCAAAGGAAGGTCAGTTTTGTAGCTTCTGTAACGAGCTAAACTGTTTTCAGATGTGTGAACATGATTGCACAAGGGTTTTCTAATCATCAATTAGCCTTCTGAGCCATTGAGCAAACACATTGTACCATTAGAACACTGGAGTGATAGTTGCTGGAAATGGGCCTCTATACACCTATGTAGATATTGCACCAAAAAGCAGACATTTGCAGCTACAATAGTCATTTACCACATTAGCAATGTATAGAGTGTATTTCTTTAAAGTTAAGACTAGTTTAAAGTTATCTTCATTGAAAAGTACAGTGCTTTTCCTTCAAAAATAAGGACATTTCAATGTGACCCCAAACTTTTGAACGGTAGTGTATATATATATATATATATATATATTATATATATATATATATATATATATATATATATATATATATATATATATATATATATATATATATATATATATATATATATAATATATATATATATATATATATTAAGGCTGAAACGACGCGTCGACATAGTCGACGTCATCGGTTATGTAAATACGTCGACACCGTTTTTGTGCGTCGACGCGTCGCATAATTACGTCACACTACCGTCATGGCGGAGCGCAAGCAGACTGTGCGAGCGAGGGGAAAAAACGCTCGCCAAAAGTGTGGGAGTATTTCAATACACAGCCTAATAATGTTGTTGTATGCACACTGTGTCGAGCGGAAATGGCCTATCATAGCAGCACAACGGCTATGAACGAACATTTGAAAAGAAAACCATCAACTAGTCAATCGTCCGCGTTAGCATACGTTGTCATCATTACACAAAAACATGAATGTGTCATTTGTATCTGCTAGGGGTGTAACGGTATGTGTTTTGTATTGAACCGTTTCGGTACGGGGATTTCGGTTCGGTACGGGGGTGTACCGAACGAGTTTCTAAGCTAAAGCTAACTTTAGCTGCTAAAGTCTTAACAAGTTGCTTTGCTTCTCTGCCTCTGTCTCAGCACGCAGCATTGTCCCACCCACACAACCATCTGATTGGTACACACGCAGCATTGTCCCACCCACACAACCATCTGATTGGTACACACGCAGCATTGTCCCACCCATACAACCATCTGATTGGTACACACGCAGCATTGTCCCACCCACACAACCATCTGATTGGTACACACGAAGCATTATCAGCCAATCAGCAGTGCGTATTCATAGCGCATGTAGTCAGCGCTTCAGCGTGGAGCAGATAGGTGTTTAGCAGGTGAGCATCAGGCAGCGGACTCTCCCCAAATGATAATAAACACCTCCCAGTCAACTACTAGTAACATCACTAGGAGCCCGTTGACCTTCTAGAAACTTAAACTGCAGCTCAGCTCGCTCGCAGTCCTGGTTTGAGGTGAAGGCTAATTACCTCTCAGTTCCAGCCACATCGACCCCTTCTGAGCGCCTATTTTCAGCTGCTGGGAATATTGTAAACAAGAAAAGAAGCAAAGCAAGTAGACATGCTAACCTTTCTTCATTACAACTGTTAGTCACTCACTGGAATGAGTAGAATTGGTTATTGTGTACTGTGTTGGACTGGATGTTTATTTTGCACATTTTAAAAGCAATACTTAATGTTTACAGTGCTCCAGAATATTTAGATTGGCACTTTTTTGTATTGGATGTTTATCTTTATTTTTTCACATTTTATCAAATAAGCAATACTTTCACTTTTGTTGAAATGTTTACACTGTTGTTACAGAATATTTCGTTTTGCACTTTTTTGTATTGGATGTTTATCTTTATTTTTGCACATTTTAAAGCAAAATAAGCAAT